>NC_045155.1:30211203-30236203 GCF_900700415.2 Clupea harengus
AGTTTGTCTTCAGACAGAGACATCTCACACACCATTGGATCGCCGAGTGGAACAATTGGGATGGCTGAGACTGTGCTTTCCAGAGGTTGCCGTCGGCGTCTCAGTTAGAGACAGAGAGAGACAGAGAGAGACAGAGAGACAGAGACAGAGAGAGAGAGAGAGAGAGAGAGAGAGAGAGAGAGAGAGAAAGAAAGAGACACAGACAGCGAGAGAGAGAAAGAGAGACAGAGAAAGAGAGAGAGAGAGAGAGAGAGAGAGAGAGAGAGAGAGAGAGAGAGAGAGAGAGAGAGAAAGAGAGGACACTTGGTGGTGCTTGGCCTCTGTCCTATCCCTGCAGGTTCGTTTCTGGGAGGCTGAATACACCCAAAAAGAGCATAACATGTCTGTGATGTTCACTGTGACGCTGGAGCTTGCAGTAAATACAAACGGTACTGGTCCTCATGGTACTAGCTGTGTTACTGCTATCAACAAAGGATCTTGGCAAAAATATGCTCAGTGTGTGATTGACATGTGTCATGTGAAGTTAATAATACTTTGTAATGACAGTGTATGGTGAAGTAGCAAGCAGTACTGTTTACACTGGAAAAACGAAAATGTAACAACATTTCATGAATTCGTTCAAAACTGACTTTCCTGTGCTTGTTTTCTCAAGTGAAGAAAAACTAAACTAATTGCCTGAATCAAGCTGACTCAGCTTTTTCAATTAAAATCCAAAGTCTACTTTTTCAGTCTGAGACTCTCCCTTAGACTCTCCCTTTGAAGTCAGTCAGATAAAGTATTGCGTTGTCAAATACTCTTAATTTGTTTTCTCTATGTATTCTACAAAATCGCTGAGTCCACACTCTGCGTTTTTGGGCATGTGTGTGTGTGTGTGTGTGTGTGTGTGTGTGTGTGTGTGTGTGTGTGTGTGAATATCGGTGTGTGTCTGCGTGCATGTTGAAAAAGATTAATGGCACTTTGTTTCGGTGAAGTAGCTAATCACACTGCCTCTGCTCCCTGTGATCTCAGAGTAATCCTCACACTCTTTTGAAGCTTAATGAACCCAAACGGTTCTGGCAGATCACCCCGCCTCAGATAGCACTTCACTCAGAAACAGATCTGGACCCGATCAGAAACCGCATAAGGCCCGCTTCCACACTGCAGCCTGCAGCTATTTGAGGCGTGATTGATGTTTTATCAGCCGCTGCTTATCGCAGGTATGCTGTACTCCAATCAGCCAAAGTGTGTTGCATTCCTCTCCTGCCCTGCGTCTCACCTGGATGGGTAGAGTCTGAGTGAGAACACAGAGCTGAGAGATATGCATCACGCTATACCAGATATCACAGGACTTAGAGACAATCTGGGACGGATGCAGAGAGAGAGGGTATGGAGAGGGAGAGAGAGCACGAGAAGGAGGAGAGAGAGAGAGAAAGAGAGAGAGAGAGAGAAGGGTGGGGGGAGAGAGAGAGAGATGATGACTGAAAAAAAAGGGATTGGATGCAAAAAAGAGGCAGTGGACAGAGAGAGAAAGAGAGATGGAGAGAGAGAGAGAGAGAGAGGGAGAACATACATGGAGACAGACAGAGAGAAAGGGACTGGAAGGGGAGAGAGCGAGTAAGGAAGAAGAGGGATAAAGAGATAGAGAGCGGTTCAAGGCAGAGGGAGGTAAATATGGAGCGAGATAGGGACTAGGAGGGGGAGAGAGTAAGTGAGGGAGAAGATAAAGGGAGCGGAAGAGAGAGAGAGAGAGAGAGAGAGAGGGAGAAAGAGAAAGAGAGAGAGAGAGAGAGAGAGAGAGAGAAAGAGAGAGAGAGAGAGAGGGAGAAAGAGAAAGAGAGAGAGAGAGAGAGAGAGAGAGAGAGAAAGAGAGGGCGGAGAGGAGTGAGGGGGTGAAAGTGAGAGGGACACAAAAGTAATTTCTGCTCCTGTGAGTCATATCTGCAGCATAGAGAGAATCACAGCACAGAGACAAAGAACGAGCAGAGAGAGAGAGAGAGAGAGAGGGAGGGAAGAATGGAGAGTAGGAAGAGAGGGAGAGAGGGAGAGAGAGGGAGAGAGAGGGAAGAAAGGAGAGTAGGAAGAGAGAGAGAGAGGGGGGGGAGAGAGAGAGAGGGAAGAAAGGAGAGTAGGAAGAGAGGGAGAGAGAGGGAGAGAGAGAGGGAAGAAAGGAGAGTAGGAAGAGAGAGAGAGAGGGGGGGAGAGAGAGAGAGGGAAGAAAGGAGAGTAGGAAGAGAGAGAGAGAGAGAGAGAGGGAAGAAAGGAGAGCTGGGAGGAAGGGCACAGAGAGAAAAACAGACAGAGATTGTGTGTGTATGTATGTGTGTGTGAGTGTGTGTGTATGTATGTGTGCACACAAGTGTGTGTGTGTGTGCTGTATGTTTCTGCACGCATGAGAGAAACTGTCAAGCACCGCAATAGAATAAACACTCTTTCCTTTTGAAAGCAGGCCCTCCTAAACCGATTAACTGAGAAATCCCAAAATTGCCCACACACTGTATCTAGACGGATAGAGTGGTGTGTGTGTGTGTGTTTGTGTGTGCGTGTGTGTGTGTGTGTGTGTGTGTGTATGCGGGTGAATGTGTGTGAGTGTATGTGTGTGTGCCTGTGCATGTGTGTGTTTGTGTGTGTGTGTGTTTGTGAGTGTGTGTGTGCATGTGTGTATGAGAGAGAGGTTTGGGGCTACAGTGTTAAAATCTCTTGCATACTTGCAAGCTGAACAGGCCATAAGCGTGCTATGGAATTCTCTGCTGGTCCATTATCACTTGGCAAATTGCATGCCATGATGGCGCAGGACTCCTAATGGGATACCAATACCACAAAAGAATATATTCTACTGTGAAATAGAGGGAGGGTGTGCATGGGATTGAATTGGAGGGGGGCTTTTAAGTGGAGCTTTTAGCCTACAACAATTGCATTTTACATTCAGTGCAGGCCGTAAATCACTGACTGAGAGGGTGTGAGTTGAACAAGAACCCCCCCCCCCCCTTAGTGTGTTTGCTTGCTTTGGATGGTACCATTCCCTTCTGCAGAGTTGAAAGACACTATGTAATATGACCCAAATACACTAATTATTGTACATATGACCCAAATACACTAATTATTGTACATATGACCCAACTACACTAATTATTGTACATATGACCCAAATACACTAATTATTGTACATATGACCCAACTACACTAATTATTGTACATATGACCCAAATACACTAAGTATTGTACATATGACCCAAATACACTAATTATTGTACATATGACCCAAATACACTAATTATTGTACATATGACCCAAATACACTAAGTATTGTACATAAATGTACATTAACACAGTGAGCAATAAGCTACACCATCCCCAAACCCACTCCTGCCTCTCGAACAGGCCATTTTGTGGTATGGTTCTTTCAACATGGTTGGCAGCTGCAGACGTGATATTGCAGACCCAAGTTGTTACAGCTTGGTTTTTCCTCTTTGCAACTATCTCCCAAACCCCCTCCTCTCGGTTTGCCGATCGTCCCGTGAGAAATCTAGGATCTGCCAGTACTGCTCTTTCCTACTGGGCATATCCGGTCTTTTATCCGAGCGACAACTATGCCGACATGAAGTCAACCCACACAGAGAGAGAGGCTGACAGTCGCTGACACTAAATGGGCAAATTGGGCCAAAGTGAGAGTTTTTCAAGGAAAAGCTTATGCAGCTCCCAGTCCCGACGTACAAGACCTCGTTGGCTTGCAATTACTCTGGTGCGAAATCTGCCATTTACACAGGCTTTGGACATCATACCGAACCCCTGTGACATGCAACCACAATGCAATATAAACCGTAGCATGATTGATTGATTGATTGATTGATTGTCTTTGTGTTCACATGCCATTGAGACTGCTAGACACAGTAGTGTGGTTTCTGATGAAGCGCGTCTCTGAATCCAACGCACGTGAGCGCAGAAGATGGGATAGCCTTCTCATGGCTCCTTCCTGCGTGGCTGTGGGGTTTGGCAAATATTTATGCATTTGCCTGCTAATGAGTGGGCTAGACTCCTGAGTGAGCTTTAGACCACTGAGTTAGCTTTAGACCACTGAGTTAGCTTTAGAATACTGAGTTAGCTTTAGAATACTGAGTTAGCTTTATACTACTGAGTTAGCTTTAGAATACTGAGTTAGCTTTAGAATACTGAGTTAGCTTAATACTACTGAGTTAGCTTTAGAATACTGAGTTAGCTTTAGAATACTGAGTTAGCTTAATACTACTGAGTTAGCTTTAGAATACTGAGTTAGCTTTATACTACTGGGTTAGCTTTAGACTGCTTTATACTACTGAGTTAGGTTTATACTACTGAGTTAGCTTAATACTACTGAGTTAGCTTTAGAATACTGAGTTAGCTTTAGAATACTGAGTTAGCTATATACTACTTTAGACTACAAGGAGTAGTAGTGCGGTATTAGAGGCATCTCTGAATCCAGTGCGGACAGGATTTGTGCAGGAGACAGAGGGGTTTCCCATGTCTCACTTTTTAGTGGCTGAGTGCTTTAGAAAAGATTTCTGCATCTGCCTGTTTATGAGTTAACAGGCTGCCGTGATGAGGCAGCTTTGTGCTAAGCCCACAGGCATACATCGCATAAACAACAACACCAAAAAAATAAAAGAAAACAGAAAAAAAGAAAGAAAGAAATGAAGAAAGAAAGAAAAACTCCACTCAACGGTAGCCTTTTCCGCGACCCATTTAGAGTCGGATTCTTCATCTTCTCCTGCCATGAAGTTCATAAACACTTACACCTACTTTCCTATGAATATTTATAGAGGACACTATTTGAATATGAATATGATGGCACGGCCGGTTATATCACTTGTAACTCATAATAGCCCAACTGCATCGGCTCCAACTTACTCTAGAATCTTCTGGGCTCAGTTACACCAGCCCCAGTTAAAAGGTCTGTTGGACATGGGAACAATAATAAAGACACACTAATGCAGTGAACCACGAATGCTATGGAACAATACCTTCATGCTAATTACTGACTAGGTGTATTGTAGATGTTGGTGACAGGAATGTCACATTTAGCCCACAAAGCAAGGAAATGAATAATAATAATAATAATAATAATAATAATGAATTGAATGGCTTAGCATATGACCTGGTGCACACATCACTGGCATCAGTGCATTAAAGAACCGTATCTAAACCACACACAGCTGTCCAGGGGAATGCGTTGTTGAACAACTACCATAGTTAAATGACAGAGAGACCATCATTTTGAACACACAGTTACCACGGTGGTTGGTCTATGACACTTTCATGAAACGCATACCAAACCTTTAGTCATACAACCCTGACGCCAAAGTATGTTATGTCATATTATGTAAATAACGGCAGTAGGTGACAGATCACTATAACTACACGTAAAATAAATAGCTATATATATACACACGTATATATGCAAGATGTTTACCATTCAACTAAATGGTAAAACAGCTGACATACAGAATGTCAGATTTTCATCATCCATTCCACCCAATGCTTGATTTCCAGTGAGACACAGAGTGCCCTTGGGAATGCCATGGCTATCCCATTAACAAGGGATTAATATGGGATTAACCACTAAATCAAGTATGAGAATAACACAGAGACAAACAGAAAAAAAGAGAGATCAAGAGAGAAAGAGAGAGAGAGATCATGAGAGAGACAGAGATAGAGAGAGAGAGAGAGAGAGAGAGAGAGAGAGAGAGAGCGAGAAGGACAATTTGCATTCAGACATATGCTTTAATTCCAGGGGGTGTCCAGTGAGTATGTGTTCCTTCATAAATGAATTTCACTGGCAGCAAACGACAGATGCCCGGCACAGATCTGACACGAGCGCCACTGATGAATGTCTCCAGGGCTCTGACAGCGCTGTGCATCCTGTCCCAGAGACTACAGCACACAGAAATAACACAGTCTCTCTCACAATTGCCCCGGACAGATGCCCATGACATCAGCGTCTTTGATGAACGGCTCGGAGATTAGGACACCCCCAAGCGTCCTGTTCAACAGACTAAACACACAAAGATTATACTCTTATCTCATAGAAGTACAGAACTCCAGGGTTAAGACAAGACATGTGCATTTATTCATTGATGTGAATGCTCTTACACTCCAATTCTCCGGTAACACAACAAACATCAAACCCATGACCTTGGTGTTGGTGTCGGTATGTTTGCCTACACCAGCTGAGCCACGAGAGAACCACACACCGCACAGAAGTTTGCTTTGTCTGTCTGACAACCAACTGCTGCCAAGGTTTCTCACTGAGTTCACTGGACACTGACCTGGGCTTGACCCCTGCTTGACCCTGGGCTTGACCCCTGCTTGACCCTGGGCTCGACCCTGCAAGGGAATTCTGGGAGTGTGAGACGTGACGTGACGTGACGGCACCCACCTGAGCCCCATATGACACTCGCCCTGGTCATTCCGTGCAGGGGGATTCTGGGACAGGTTGAAGTTTTATTTTCTACTAACTGTTAGATGTGCCTGACGAACTCAAGCACGAGACAGCATTACTGTGAGTGTCATGTTTTTAACTCTAAGATGTCCCTGATGAACTTAAGCATGAGAGAGCATTACTGCGAGTGTCATGTTTCTTTTTCAATAATAGACCATTTATTTTAGCTTACCGTAAGTTTCAAGTGACAACTGAAGTACATGAGTTATTTAGCCAGATGGTTCAGTGTTCAGACTTCACTCTTTTAAATTGCTGACACCATATGGGTAGTGAAGTTATCATAAATATAATGTGTATTACTTGTATTTGACTAATTATTTTACATTTGTTGCGTGTTTATACAGTACAAGCATGATGAAAATATGCGTCCTGAATTTCGCAACACACATTAATCTCTCATACGACAGACGACTCCAAATGATTACAAACCTAAATATATTTGCATGAAATATGATTCTGTGCACCGATCATTCCCGTAACCATGCCAATCAAGGACGATTACAGGTCTGCTGCTGCTGCAGATTATGTTACAGAAAATCTCTTTTTCCATGCAGCGGATTGCCATACAAACATCTGTTCACCGACATCTATCTGGAGGTAGAGAACATGAATGTTTAAAACCAGCATTGCACAACCATCCCCACACTTTGATTGGATGTTTAAGAAAGACAAATGAGCTTTCAGTTTGTGCAGTGCTGTGCATTAACATCTGCTTGATCAATACCCATCTCAGGACCAGAGCATGAGAGAGACAGAGGAAAGAGCAGAGAATAGAGAAGGGGAGACAGAGAAGGAGAGACAGAGAAGGAGAGACAGAGAAGGAGACAGAGAAGGAGAGACAGAGAAGGCACCGAAAAGAGGACAACAGAAATAGAACCACCTGAAGGGCTGAGAGGCAGCCTCTCTCTCTACCTCTCTCTCTCTCTCTTTCTCTCCGACTTTCTCACTCTCTTTTCTCTCCTCTTTCTCTATCTTTTCCTCTTTCTTTCTCTCTCTCTCTCTTACTCATTCACTCTTTCCCTCTCTCTCTTTCTATCTTTGTCTCTTTCTCTCTCTCTCTCTCTCTCTCTCTCTCTCTCTCTCTCTCTTGGAGTAAAGATGCTCACAAAACACAGTTGTGTTTGTAGTGCCTGCCCGGCCCCTGGGCCATCCAGTCACACCACTCAGGCGTACTTAGTGATGCATGGCTTCCACCCTCCGCTCCGCTCCGCTCTGACCGAGGAGCCCTGTGACATCAGAACAAGCTGGAGCTCTGCGATGTCTGCCGGCCCTGTCACTTCAGTACAGGCTGCAGACTAGGGGTTAATTTTTTTGTTCTAGTACGGCCGGGGCAGACTGTATTGTAAGGTATACGGTGTTTGTGCTCGTGTGGTTCAAATCGGTGGTACGGTGTATTTGTGGTCTGCAGGAAGGGTAGATGCGCTACAGAGAGGTCTAATATTAGCTATCCCAGGAGGGGATGGGGAGAGAGGAGAGGAGAGGGAGAGGAGAGAGGAGAGGAGAGGGAGAGGAGAGATGAGAGAGGAGAGGAGAGGAGAGGAGAGGAGAGGAGAGGGAAGAGGGAGAGGGAAAGGGAGAGGGAGAGGGAGAGGAGAGAGGAGAGGCGAGGGAGAGGAGAGAGGAGAGGGAGAGGAGAGGGAAAGCTAGAGGAGAGAGGAGAGAGGGGCGGGAGAGGATAGAGTTCCTCTGGCCTGTGTGTAAAGGACACAGCAGTGATCTGCACCTCCATGCATTAATTAAACTCAGGTCACCCTAATTAATTGCACCCTGCTTGGACACACACACAAACACACACACACACACATACACACACAAGCTTATGCACACACACACACACACACAGTTACACCAACACACTTAAACACACACAAACAAAAAAACAAACACACACTCACACGGGAATGCACATGCACAAAGACATGCTGATACACACACAAATGTACCCTCACAGCATGCACTGTTAACATGTCCTTCATACACACTCAAATTAGCAACAACACAGCCAGCAGGCACACCCATTAGCAGTGCAATGAAGGTAGCATCAATAACACCGGTAGTTAGGACATGAGGTGTCAGGCTGTCTGCATCTGCATCGCTGTAGGTTAGGCTAGGGTTAGGTTAGGTTAGGTTAGGCTAGGCTAGGCTAGGCTAGGTGAGGTCAGAATCAGAATCAGAATCAGAATCAGGTTTCATTGGCCAAGTAAGTTTGCACAAACAAGGAATTTGACTTGGTAGAGTGACTCTCAGTGTGCTTACACAAAATATACATTACAACACAATACAATACAAAACAAACAGTGCAACGGTGCAACGGTCTAAGTTTAAGAAAGGTGAGGTGAGGTTAGGTTAGGTTAGGTTAGACTAGGTTAACACCCCCTGCAGTGATTCCGTCTGAATACAAACACATTTGTATACCATGAATCTGTGTGTGTGTGATAAAAAAAGACAAACCACCAGCAGCAGCTGAACCCTAGTAGCTATATAACAGCCACCATATCGTCCAAAGAGGAGAGCCGGTTACCCATGAAAACATTTACAGTATACTCTCGCACACGCATCGCTCTAAAGGACGAAACTGTTAAGTGCTTAGTTGTCCAGTGAGACCGGTTAAACACAGAAAAGTACAGCTATGACGTAACAACAGATGTGTTAAGTTATTTATATGCGTCTGTCAGCTGAACAACTGACAAGCATTTACTATAAAGGCATTACAAAGGCATTTGATTTAATAGGGTCACCTGTAATGTTGCTATATGTATTCTGTAGTAAAGCAATCTGTTGGCAATGTGTGCTCAACTCTCCATTAGGCTTCTCATGTGTTTGTGTTTTCCTTACTGCACGACTGCTGAGGCTGTACACACGACCTGGGCCAAGATGAGAACTGATTTGGTCCGCCTTTCCAAAAAAATAACACCAAAAACACATTGATTTGCTGAAATTGTCATTTCATGTTATTTTCCAGGTGCTGGCTGTGATAGCCTGACTGTGCACAGCTAGTAATGTCTGCTCGCGTAATAACACAGTCGGACCACAGGGCAACAATGAAGGTATTACCTCCAATTACATCAGGAGTAAATCCAGAAGCACACGAGCCACACACAGGTGCCCGGGGGTTGCCTCAGATTACACTCCTGCGTGCAATTCAAACTCAACTCTTATTATGCTACAAGGTCTGGGGTACAGAGGGGTTAACTGCAGACAAAGTATTGCAAACGATAGTGAAAGAGAGAGCGAGAGAGAGACCGGCTGAGACCAAGACTGAGCCATTTATCTGATATTAAAAAAAATCAAACTTACCAGCGCATGTTTCAATAACAATTTATTACAATCGCAAATATGATGGCGCCTATATAACGTACAACTAGGTTGACAAGAGATGCAACCAGGATGCCATGTTGGGATGGACATTTGGATGTAGGGTGGGCCTCTAAATAGATAATGTTCATATCCTACCCATCTGCCATAGTATAGGCTGCAACGGCAACTTCGCAGCACAATCGTGCTTGACTCTATTGTACTTTGATGCAATCAAAAAACTGTCAGACTCTCCTTCTTTGCAACCAAAGAGATGAAATAAGAGATGTAATCTCTTGTAAAAGACGTAAAACTAAAAAAAGAAATGCGCTGTTTACTGTTGCTAGCTACGTCGTTGTGAAAACATAAAAATTGCATAATCTTATAGCCTAGATGCTACTCAGGATTATTATCAAAGCAATGGTACCACAAAATGAGAAATATCCTATAAAATAAGTTTTTTTCTTTTAAATACATTTCACCAGGCAAAGAACAGTAATTACCGGCTGACGAAAACACTGGTGTATATTCTCTGTATACACACACACACACACAAGTTCCTACACACATTCTCGGTTGTTTGGAAAGTGAAGCCATGCCCTGTGTGTGTGTAGTTGGCACCATGCGGCGCTGGCACACAGCTGGCTGTGGGCGTGGAGGGCAGCAGAGGGCACAGGAAGACGAGGGCAGAGATGTGGCGAGGAGGCACGGACTGGCAGAGACTGGCACAGAGGATCAGAGTCTGTTAAGAGCATCCTCAACACAGTCGTTATCACCTCAACTACTCTACACACCTTCTGCTGAGGAGTGGGGAAAGAGAGAGAGGGAGAGAGAGAGAGAGAAGGAGAGAGAGATGCAAGGCATAGCCGAAGGAGGGAGGTATAGAAAAAGGTAGGATAGATAAAAGAAGGGAAGGAGAGGGGAAGAGAGGTAGATAGAGAAATGGAAGCAAAAGATGACATGGATAAAGACATGGATAAAGATAATTATGAAATTATGAGGAAGAGAGTCATGGAGGAAGGAAATAAGAGAGAGAGAGAGATAGAGAGAGAAGGAGAGAGAGATGGAGAGAGACAGAGAGATGGAGAGGGTGAGAGTGACTCTCAGTAAGAGTCCCTTTAAAGGAGAAAAAATGGTAGAACACACACACTGATTCACCATCTGTTATCAGTGCAGTAGATATGGAGAGAGACAGAGAGAGATGGAGAGAAAGAGAGAGATGGAGAGAAAGAGAGAGATGGAGAGAGACAGAGAGAGATGGAGAGAAAGAGAGAGATGGAGAGAAAGAGAGAGATGGAGAGAGACAGAGAGAGATGGAGAGAAAGAGAGAGATGGAGAGAGACAGAGAGAATGGAGAGAAAGAGAGAGATGGAGGAGAAGAGCAAGGACGGATAGGATGAGTGTGAGTGAGAGAAACCTGCATAGAAGACATGGGTTGAATAAGTTAAGTAGGAGAGAAAGAGGATAGGTGAAAAATTCAGTACCATGGACAGGGAAAGATGAAAAATGTTGGATTTAGTACCACGGACAGGGAACGATGAAAAATGCAGTACCATGGACAGGGAAAAAATAGAGGATAAAATCAGTGCCCTGGCACGGAGGGGACAAGAGGATTGGGGGTCAGCGAGGTGGATGGAAGGAGCGAGGGAGGGAGCGGCTGAAAGCGGACGCGAAAAAAGCAAAATGATGTAAAGAGCCACGCTCCTCCTGGCACAGCGCAGTCAAACACAGCACCGGGACGCCTCCTAAAAGGAAGAGCGTCTCAAAATAGCTTTATTGCAGGGACAGCGGAGAGGTATCTCTGAGCGATGGACTCACTCTGCTCACAAGGAACGGAGCCAGAGGAAGGATATTATTTATACTCCAACTGCATCTGAAACGCTCCTGAAAAAGGACATGCATTTATGCTGAAGGGTGAGGAAAGAGTGATAGAGAGAGCACAGAGAGAGAGAGAGAGAGAGAAAGAGAGAAAAAAGAGAAAAACAGAGAGAGTCTGCTTTGATGAGATTAACTCAAACCGAGGACCAAATCTTTGGATTACTCTTCAATGGTAAGATCATAAGTGTTCTTGAAGCTGGGGGCTTGTGCAGCATGTTTCCTGAAGAAAGCAATAAAATGAAGCAAGATCCCATTTAAAATGAAGGGCCCTACTGAGGAGAAGTAAATCCACACACAATCAGGCAGGAATTATAGTATCTATCTCTGTCACCATTTCTCTTACTATAGGCCGTCTGAGGCAGGAAGCCATTGAGCGGCGCGCTGTACACCCACGTACACCACTAATATGTGTTACTTACTAATGACTAACCAGTCCTACGGGAGACAAGCGTAGGAGAGGGGGAGGAGGAGAGAACAAATAAAGCAGTGGAAGAAAGGATGAGAGAGAAAGAGAGAATGAATAAAGCAGGGGAGGAAAGGGAGAGAGAGAGAGAGGTAGGTTAAGAGAAATAAAGAGAGAATGAAAGAGAAAAGGAGAGAGGGAGAAATAAAGCGAGAAGAAGAGAGGAAACAAATAAAGCAGTGAAAGAAAGGAACAGAGAGGAGAGAGAGATAGAGGAAGGGAGAGAGAGAAAGAGATTGAGACATAGAGAGAGGGAGAGAGGGAGAGAGAGAGAGAGAGTGTGTTATGACAGAGATAGAACTATGACTCTGAGGGCTTTGTTAGGCAGGAGAAAAATGTAGGAGGAAGAAGCACACACAGTGTGCTAAAGAGGCACAGGGGAGGCTCAGAGACCTTGTATGTTTACCATGTGTGTGTGTGTGTGTGTGTGTGTGTGTGTGTGTGTATGTGCTCTTGCAAGGAAATTCTCCTTGTAAATAACAAAAAGGCTACTTCTTCTGGAAACCCCTGAGTAAACCCCTCCGCTTCAGGGAGCTGGCCACCTGTAGAAAATGCTACCCAGTTCTTCACATGATTTCTTTCCACCGATGAGGCATGTGAAAATGCCGGGGACGAGACACTATATTCACCGTGCCCATATGTGGAGAGCTGAATCAGATGACACTTCGCCTGGCATCGACCCAGCGTCACGTAACATGTGAGAGAACCCAAGGCACCACCAAAGACGTTCAGAGCAACATCTATACCTAGATGCACAGTAAAAAAGGACTGCTTCCGTTTCAAGCAACTCAGTATGGACCGACCGCATATCGAACAAACAAATCCAGCACAGGTGGAGAGCCACAACCAAGCCATGGAAAACACCGTACATAACAGCAGTCTCTGACTGAAAGGATGAGAGAGGAAGAGAGAGAATGAATAAAGCAGGGGAGGAAAGGAAGCGAGAGAGAGAGGTAGGTTAAGAGAGATAGAGAGAGAATGAAAGAGAAAAGGAGAGAGGGAAGGAGAGAGGGAGAAATAAAACGAGAAGAAGAGTGATTCTGATGAAATGACTAGGTGCTAATACTGCTGTAGCCACAAAGCACCAGCCTAGTTTCTGTCTGACATTAAACTCTGAGACAGGCATAGTCTGTTCCCATGATGCCGAATTCTCCCTGCGGTGATGGTATATTACAACACCACTTCACCGTGGCAGCAGAGCAAGTGAACCGGAGTTCCTGCAGGCAGACACAGAGTCTTTGTCATTTTCAAAGAGATTTACAGACAGTAAACACACCATGATTCTACCAACCCCGATACATGTTGGCATTGAAGCGACAGTGGTACAGGAGGTAGAGAAGTCGTTTAGTAATCAGAAGGTCGCTAGTTCGATTCCCTGTCGAAGCGTCCTTGAGCAAGACACTGAACCCCTAATTGCTCCTGATATGCAGTGTGCCATCAGTGTAAATGTAAAAAATGTGTATACATCCTTGTAAGTCGCTTTGGATAAAAGCGTCTGTTAAATGACTAAATGTAAATGAAGCATTGAATCCCCTCAATCCGACGTCTCTGTCACCACGTGACTCACTGCACGGTGACACGAGACACACCCGTATGAAGAGTAGGGTGAGTGTTACGGATGCACAGTGCTGTCTGTCAGTGTAAGTCTGTTCTACGCTAAGCTAGCACCCGCTAGAGAGGTTTTTGCCTCCTTGCTTAAAGCACACCGGCCTCCCATGTCCGCAGGTTACATCGGTGCCATAACCTGGATGGGAGTCCGGGGGTGAGTGTAACAGTAGCCAGCGGCTACAGTGCTGTCCTGCGAGTAAACCTCACTTCCCGAACACTTAAAGAGACGTGCTAGCGACAGATGCTAGCCCCAGTGGGTTTTAGCCTCCTTGCTAGCACGCCCGCCTCCCATGTCCAAGGTTGTGAGTTTGAGTCCGGTGTGGGACTGTGCTTGTCCACACAAAGCAGGTTGCGTGTACATTTTGTTTTTGTTTTGATTGTACACTATGTGTACCTGCAAACACACACACAGACCCATTCTCCCTCTCTCTCTCTCTCTCTCTCTGTCTCTCTCTTTCTCTGTCACACACACACACACACACACACACACACACAGAGCTACAAAAGACCCACAGCATTTTCACATCCTACTACAGAAAGTGTATTTGCAGTCAGTCTTTCACACACACACCAAAGCTCACCCCTCTGTGAAAATCACCACACTTATTTACATTAGAGCACACTCACTCGTACACACACACACACACACACACACACACACACACACATATAGAAGAAGAGTGTGAAGCACACATTCTCGCTCCTCTGAACTTTCATTCACTGACAAGCATACACACACAATCAGATGCATAGAAGTCCACAGCCCACACACAGACGCATTGCATCGCAGCTGTGTACTCCAACTCAAAGCGAGCACTGATTAACCACTGCACTCATCTGAGCCCAGCTAAATTCTGACAAGCAGATCATTAAAAACAGCACTCCACTGAGATAGCTCTGGCCATCATCACCACTGTGAACCCCTCCATGGAAAACAAGGGTGATGTTGTAGAGAAACCCCAAGGGGGAATGACACCAAAGAAGTATATTTGCTATAATCTAGTATCGCTCAATAGTGAGAGAAAGACCTGGGGAGGAGAGACAGACAGAGAGAAAGACAGAGAGAGTGAGAGAAAGCTAGAGAGAAGGAGAGAGAGACAAACAGAGGGAGAGAGGCTGCAGAAGACACATCTTTGGTTTACTCTCATGACAGGACCACAGAAGCATTTTCACCATCACCATGCCAAAGAGAGAAGAGGACTATGATAAGATCAGACTCTTACTGTCTGCGTGGCGCGGGGGTCGTGTTGGTTCCGCTGCTGTCGATCCGTTCCAGTCGTCCAGTCCGCTCCCTTTCGACCGGCGCCGCCCCGCATGAGAGCCCACGGGTCAGACGCGTGTGGTTCCGCCGCTCGCGGTTCAGCCCAGCAGGTGGCGCCGTTGAGGAGGACGGGCTGGTGGCAGTGCTGCCGGTGCCATTGTTGCTGTTGTGGAGAGGGCCAGCACCAGTGCCCGTGCCCGAGGAGGGGTTGAGGGGCAGGGACGAGGGCTGGGTTGGGCTCTGGTCGGTGTGGTTCTGGATGGGGACCGGCGTTGGCTCGGGACAGGAGTTGTGTTGGTCCAAGCGCAGGCCCGTGTTCTCCTGGTTGACCCGGTCCAGCTGGGTCTCGAGCTCCTCGATGCGGCGGCGCTGGCTCTCCAGGAGCTTGGCCTGGCTCTCGATGATGTTGTTCAGCTCCAGCAGGTACTCCACCGCACGATTCGGACTCTCCGGGCTCGTTTCCATGGTCACGACCCCCGTTGGTAGGGGATCAGCCTTGGTGACCACCCTGGGGGGTTAAGCCCCCCCCCCACTTGAGCAGACCAGTGGGGGGGGATATGGAGAGGGTCTAAAGAACAGTTGAACGTGGGAGAATGTGAGTGTAATGCTGTTCTCCCCCAGTACTGTTAGCTCTGCTCTGACTTGAAATATAAAGTCACACTTTAGAGTTAGCAGTTAGACCCTCTTCAGATTATAGTGAATGTGGAGCTGGCACCTGTTTGACGAGACTCAGTCAGTTGGTAAGTAGGCCTAATTTTGTGTCAGTCTCAAAACCTGTTACCGGGTAACATTCAGGGTTCTGCTTGCAGTGGAACTATGAACAACATGGTGCATCCTATATCTACCCAGTGAATTTTTTTTAAATAATCTAAAAATATATCCCCCTAGAAGGCAGAATAATGGATTGGCAGTGAGAATAAGGAAGTAGGGTAAAATGCCTCTTCTTGCATACTAGTTGAGCTTAATGGACCCTTTATAGATATCCAGTAGCCCTGAAACCTGCACGCTAGTCACCTTGACACACAAGTGTGTGATGAAAAATGTACGGCAGTGGCTCAATCGGGCAAAATCGTGGGTGTTTTCAGAGCAATCCTTCATGTTCCTCCATTTTACAAGACGGCATCTGATGCAATAGAGTCTGCACCATCAATCAGATGGAAGTCCAGAGTTAAGTGAACAAGAATAAGAAAAAAAATCAGAAAGCGCGCCAAACACCCTATATAAAATGTTACCTGCCTTATGTTGACATTTGCAGTGCACTGGGTGGTACCAATATAAGATAAATCAAGTGTAATTCAACATCAACTGGAGAAAAATAACAAATGAAACCACAGGTTAAAAAACGCATCCATTCAGCAGACCACGGAAATCAAATGGTTAGGGGAGAAACCAGCTGTGAAAAATCGCAAAAAATTGAAGTAAATTGAAGTAACAAACAATCCATGTTCTCGGTCACTCACCCCTCTCCTAAAAC
This sequence comes from Clupea harengus, assembly GCF_900700415.2. Classification (NCBI taxonomy): domain Eukaryota; kingdom Metazoa; phylum Chordata; class Actinopteri; order Clupeiformes; family Clupeidae; genus Clupea; species Clupea harengus. The sequence goes on from NC_045155.1 coordinate 30,227,633, forward strand.
TGACCACGTTCTTCTCCTCCTCACCCCATGGTGAACTTCAGCACAACTCAAAAGCGCAGTGTAGGGGATTGATCCTTGTCTTCCTTATCCATGCAGTCCCTAAATGGTAAGCATATATGCCGACTGATCTCTCAGTTTTCTGTGTTTTGTAATCACCAGTATTCAAGATAAAAGTAAAATCATTTAAGTTCGTCTCGAGTGTCTCCGGTAGGCGCTTTTCTCTCACTGGACACGCGCTGTCAAAATGATACTCTTCCTTCCGGGAGTCTCCAGCTGCAAAGCGTGCAACACGCGCCTCATCCTTAACTTGAGGACCGTGACGGTTTGATTAACCTCGAGAAATCCGAGTGGATCCAATTATATGTGATTCATGACTTAGCCGATTTTCCACGCACAAATTACCGCAACGAAAAAACAACATTCAGAGGATTTCAAGTCATCAAAATATTTGTGAAAAATATCCGAATAAGTCCAAATAATTTTTCCAACTTTTGTCAGATCCTCTTAATTATTCAAAACGTTGGGATGGGACCTATGCCAGGCCATGCTGAATGTATCTGCGTCCTTTCTATTAGCCAAACGGCAGATACTGGCTTTACTGCGGCTTTCACATCACCGGATAATGCACTGACACACTCGAAGATTTCCGTTCCCAATGTGAAACGCACACACAGATAAATCCTTATGAAGAAATAGAGCAGGATCTCAATATTTCAACCGTATCTTTAGTGACAGGTGCTGTTTAATCTTTATTGGCTGCGTTGCAAAGTTTACCTACTGTGTGAGCAAATAGGCTGAGAAACGGAATGATAGAAAAACGTTTTGGGTACGCATCATTTTCAGCTGAATTATGCCACTTCAGAGTAAAAAAAATAGCCTACTTGCCTCAAAATCACTAGGATTCTTGCATTTACATCTTGCAGAGCCTTCAATTCAAGAAGAAAAAAACTGGTTAAAAGTTAGCATCGATCTGGCGTTTTCGCTGTCACGCTAATTTGACTCATGTGAACCTGCCACATTAAGTTCGAACATATGGGTTTTATATCCCTCTCGCCAGATGTTCCGCGCTAGCCAATTTCCCTGTCCAATTTCGCCATCGAAAATCCATTAAACGATCGCGCTCAAAGCCTCCGGAGACGTGAATCATCGGGGAGAGTAGTGACAGCTGAGCAGTGCATCTTGCACTGCGGTGCGATCAGGGAACTGCCATTTTGGCTCTCACGACAAACGCGCTTTCCTCTGCTTATCTTTCTCAGCGCTTCTGTGCGCGCCGCACCCCCACCCGCGCCTGACTCTCAAACTTCTTGAGACTAGGCAACTGCTTCTATCAAACCATTATTTGTTTTAATACATATAGCCACTGTCACTCATTTAATTTTGTGTGTCCTCTGCAAATCCCACCTTTGATGTACTTTTTCCACTTGGGCAATGATTATCATTATCCACATGAGTAAAACCACACTCAGGTTCCACTGCATTTTACCGTTAGTAATGCCTCACTTCAAAAACCGATGACCAGCCAATGAACCAGCACAAAGCAGAGTGAATAGCCTTACTCTATGGTGGACACTCCGACCCATGGTCAAGCACCTGCAAAAGCGCTTCGTGCAAAAATTGTGTCTCTTAAAGTATGTGGCTGCAGATAAATAGTTTATTTCCTCACACGAATCCTTTCCGTACGTGCCCTGTCATACCATCTCTGTAGCTGCACATTGGCTCAGGTAACAGATATGCACAATATTTGGTGCCTTGTGTGGGTGAACTTCAAACTCGGCTCACTGCTGCCATCTACTGTCAGAGAGCTCAAATATATATGAATACATCAGAACAAGTGCATTGTTTTATATTTACATTTGTCAAAAAAAATTATTCGGGTTTCATTGATTTGGCTCCAAATGCACAATGGGAAGAACAAATATCTCTCACTTTTGGTGTAAATAAGTTGAGAGACATTTTAGGCCAAGGGGGCCTTTACTTTTTTTTACTTTTGAGACAAACTGAATTCTTTAACGTAGCATGCTGATGCCATTATACGTGTTGTCTGTTGAGTTGCATCACTTTACACTTGACACAAGCTTAGAAATAAAGCAAGTTACAACAATGTTACAATGTTACAACTGTGCCTGGTCGTCCCAATACTTTTCACTCTATTCCTTCAGTGCTGGTTCACTGCAGAGGATAGACCGCGTGATTTCCGGCAACTGGACAAACTATATGGAAGCTCCCTTCGATTTCAGTCAGCAAACGCAGGCATGTGCGAAAAGCTAAGTGCGAAACAAAAGGTCTGCACTGCAGCTAATCAGAAAATGGCTGTGAGATTCAATTATCACCCCAATGAAAATGTCCGGTGTGTAATTTGCAATGAAGTGACCCATTTAGATTAGAGATATGTCTGTTGACCCCCACCGGGAGGACGGGGAGACCTGAGAGAGGAGGCAGCGTCCTGCTCTGGGGCCTGCTCTCATCCCTCTCTTCTTCCCCTCTCTTCTTCCTCTCTCTCCTCCACGCCAGGACTCTGTGCCCTCTCACCGTCTCCCTCCATCTCCCAATTTGTAAGGAAGTGACCCATTTAGATGAGAGTTATGTCTGTTGTCACTTTTGTCACCCCTATAATATAACCAGGCGTCTACACATTAGTACTGTATGTGTTCCATTGTATACACATTAATATAAAATACAGAAAGCAAATATATTTTATATATATTTTACACTTTATTGTTACTTTCTTTGAATTTTGATAAATATGTTCATTTTATTATTGATAATAATACGGTAACAATCATAATATAAACAATAATGTTATAATTCTGTAAATATTTATAATAAACTGTACACTCTGATTTATACTCATGTTTATATTTATATATGTACACAAAGGATATGTCATGAAGATAGTTTAGATTCGAATAAGCATAGAAACACAGGAACACTGCATTCTCCATAGATGAAAGAAACCAAAGCCAGTTCAACCTTGTGAAAACAAAAACATTGCCCTGCAACTCACACTGTCTAACACCCTAAGATACACTCCTCCAGATATAGACAGTGTTTAGACAGTGACTCTTTTTATTGCAACGTCTATGAGGGTACGTCTCATATGACAACCTGAATGAACCCCTTTATGGCCCAGTCCGGCTGGGAAGGCTTCAAGTGGATCTTAAAATATTTCTACTCTCTATTGGCTCATGTTAATAATGCCTTATAATGCTACACTGGCGTATATTTGCCATACACACTCATATATATATATATATATGTTCTTGGGTGTTTGTCTGTAATGCTTGACTTGACCCCCACATTTTGGCAGATTGTTTACAAAATATTGGTTTTGTCTTAAGGATGTCAATGTCTTCCATGCTGAATTCATTGCAAATCTATCAGTTATGAAAATAAACACATCTGTTATACGTACTGCCTGGAATTAAATTGGTTGGCTACACTGTGGACCAATGATCTATATATACAAAAAGCATCTATGGTTGACTTTGAACAGAATGTCTACAAGGCATTTCAACAAACCAGCAAACCTTGTTTATCCTCTAAAAAATGCAACCCCATAGATAGCCTATTTAAAAACCTCTCTTAAGTCCCCCCCCTTTCACTACAAGGCAAAGTGGGTGTCTGGGAAAAAAAACCGAAACAATCAGTGAATCCTCCACACACTCTCCTCACGGCCTCCAACCAACCATCGATTTGATCCGTCTTCACTTCCGCCGACGTTCAAAAGCCAATCCAGGTAAGAGCACTGAGCCTGGCTGGATCTCCGACTAGCAGGGTATCTATTAGAGGCCACTGAAGCCCACCTCTGCCCACCTCTGCACTTAAAGATGCTATTTGTGTGGCGCTAGTTGCCATGTAATGCATCATATTCAGACCTCGCTCCAACTCAAATTATATGGCTTCATATGTCTCTGCTAGCGTTTACATCGTCCATACATTTACGCCCAGTTTATAACAGTCAAACAGTGGTATTTAAACAGTGTATAGTCTGACATTGTAATCTCACACAATATGTAATGCCATCTTTTTGCGAAAATAACTGAATTTCTTCATGTTTAATGGGATGTTTTAGATCCGTGGAATGAACTTTGGATAATTGTAGCAGTTTGACTGTTCGTGGCAGTGGTGTTATAGTACAGTCTGTTCCCCAAGATCTATTTACACAGTCCTCTACTTGCACGGGGGTGGGTGTGTGTGTGTGTGGGGTTCGTTGAATGTTCCAGTGGGTGCTGGCCACATTAGGTCTTCTCAGCGAAGTGGTTGGTGACAGGGAATCGATCGGAGGCCTTGACTCCATTGGGATTTGGGGGGGTGGGGGTGGGGGTGGGGGTGAAACTGAAACACATTGGATCATCCTGAGTGGCCACTTTCATCCCGGGAGCTGTGACATCACGGCGGGCTGTGGAGGTCACCCGGGTTCAAGGTTAAAGACAGTAAGTGGGCTTGGTTTCCAAGGCAACCACGAGGGGCACTTGAAATGGGGGATGCATGCGTAACGGGAGCTGGTGACATCATCAGCACCAGTGCGCTCCCATTGGTAATGCCTCCATTCAGGGACAACACAGACCAGACACGCTAGACGTTCTCCTTGACCCACTCCAGTGCGCTCCCATTGGTAATGCCTCCATTCAGGGACAACACAGATCAGGCACGCTAGACGTTCTCCTTCACCCACTCCAGTGTTGCTCCTGAATTTGGCATTTGCAGGGAACTCTTTACACAAGATCTCTTTTAAGGAACCAGTTGAAAGCGTGACGGTGAAAAGGAAGCAGGGGGATTAACGTTGCTCAGGGAAGGGAGGATGAGTGAGGAACAGAACAGACCCCCAGCCAGTCTCTCCCCTGCTCTGGAGGGGCACTGCTAGCGGCCCCAGGCAGGCAGGCAGGAGGATCCTTTTATTGCTCTCTATGGCGAGGCGAGGTATCACTGATTATACACCTGGAGAATTGCTCAGGACCCCACTAAAGGGGGGGGGGGCTTTAAACACCACACAAGAACCACAGGTCGCACACACACAACGGAGACCAGAACCAGAAGTACCAGAACTACACGTGACGCGACACGACATGACGTCGGAGCTGGTTCCTCGCCAGCAGAATGAGCGGGAGAAACGTTCAGAAAATCACTCGCTATACAACACAAGATTAAGTAGTTTACAGACCGATAGAGATAGGCACATGGAAAGTCGTAAAAGGAAGCCAAAGAAATGAAATAAAATGAAGGAGAGAGTTAGAAAAAATGGAGCAAAAATGTGGATGGTGCACAGGTCCAAATAAAAAAAAAAAATCCTACATTTTTCAAATAATAAAGCCCACAGAAGTCATGCCAAGTCAACGGTGCTGACTAAACAAGCTTTCATGCCTCGAAAACCTTTACTCAGTGGATGAACCTGGGCATTCCTCCTCTTCCTCCTCCTCCTCCTCTTCCTCCTTGTGTTTGGGCCAGGCGGTTCCCCTGGGTGACCCGGCTGAGTGTGTGCTGGCTGGGCCTGAGCCAGGGTCCTGGCAGGGGGGCTTTGCTTCTCCAGTGGCCGTGGTTGTTGGACAGGGCCAGGGAGAGTCCCGACACACTCGCCGCAGACGTGCTGGTGGCCGACACGCTGGACCCGGACTCCGACTTGGCGTACGCGGACCCCGGCGAGCGCAGGAAGGAGAAGGGGTGTGCTGTGGGGTGGGGCGGGGGTGGGGTGAGGCCCTCGACAGAGAGGGGGGGGAGCACGGGCACGTAGAGCTGCGGTTTGGCCCCCACCGGGAGGACGGGGAGACCTGAGAGAGGAGGCAGCGTCCTGCTCTGGGGCCTGCTCTCGTCCCTCTCTTCTTCCTCTCTCTCCTCCACGGCAGGACTCTGTTCCCTCTCTCCGTCTCCCTCCATCTGGAGGTTACGCATCCTCTCCCTCTGCACCTCGGAGGCCCACGCTCGCACCCTCTCCTCCTGTGGCTCCAGGTTCTCCTGTCCTCCCTCTCCCTCTCTGTCCCACTCAGGTTCATCCTCGTCCTCCGCTCCCTCTCTCCTGCTGCCCTGCTCCCTCACCCACTCTTCCTCCCTCACATCTTCCTCCTCCTCGCTGTTCCACTCCTCTACCTGCTGCTGCCGAGGCCTGGGCAGTCTGTGGTTGGGGATCGGCATAAAAACGTCGTCGCCATCTTCCTCATCTTCCTTCTCCTCACCTTCCTCTCTGTGATCCTCCTCTTCCTCTTCGCTCTGACTCTCCAGCCATCTCACCCTTTCTCTGCTTCCACTCGTCCTCTCCTTCTCCCTCTCTCTTCCTCCCTCCCTCCCTCGCTCTCGCTGTGACCTCACGGTGATCTCATCATCGCTGTGGTTCTCCCGGGTGTTTCTGGGTAAGCTCCTACCCCTCCTACGCTCCGCCCCAGCTGACAGTGATCTTGACCTTTGACCTTGCTGGTGACTGCTTGGCCGACCCGCCTCCTCCTCTTCTTCCCCCTGGTTCACTTCGGCAGAGTCAGGGCTGCTTGTTCTCCTCCTCCTTCTACTCCTCCTCCTCCTCTCTTCTCCTCCTCCTCCTCCTCCTCCTTTTTGTCTTTTCTCCGACCTACTTCGTCTCCCTGAAGAACTTTGACTCCTGACCTGTTGACCTTGTGACCTCCCCCTCTCCCCTGCCCGTGACCTTCGACCCCTCCTGTCTACTGCAACCAGATGCGACTTAGGGGGGTGGAGAGAGGAAGAGGGGAAGGCTGCTGAGCGATTACGGCCTGTAGAGACAAAGAGAACGAGGGAGACAGAGAGAGGGAAAAGAGAGAGATAGAAAGAGAGGGAGACACACAGAATCGGAGGTAGAGAGACAGTAAGAGAGGGAGACACACAGAATGAGAGGAAGAGAGAGATAGAGCAAGGAAAGGGAGATGAAAAAAGAAAGGAAGAGATAAGAGAGGAGAGAGAAAGAGAGAGAGAGAGGGAGAGACATAACTTTCTTGTTTTAGAAAGAATTATTTCAGCAAATAAGCAAAGCAGCTAAATTAGCATATGAATAGTTTAGGATAGTGAGATTTGACTATAAAATATATACATAAAATATATATTGGCATGACGTCTGTACCAGCTGTCTGATCCTAGCAGAAATGAAATACACACTAAATGGTGTGCTCCATTAAATACATTATTACGTCATATACGTGTCATTTACGTGTAAGTATAAGTCATAATCAGAGTCACTGTGAGACCAGCTTCAAAATGTCTGACATTCATTCACATCAAATTCTATTCATACCAACCTGTCATGAGGTCATTTCCTGTCATTCATTTTGAATATAACGCAGTGGAGGTTCTGAATAGTTGTGACGCGCTACAACCCAGCATTCTAATGCAAATGTGCATGTTTTTAAGACCAACTGGACCACAGCCTAACAAGCCACTGCAACGAGACTAAGAGTGAACAGCATGTCTGAATCTTTTCAACACAGACAGACATGGCTATGAAAGGCGCTGTTCAAAGCTAACTTAGCTAACGCTGTTCAAGGCTAACTTTGCTCAAGGTGGCATAGGTGACTCAACTGTTATTCAAAACCTTCAGCTCATTCATTTTTGTGCGTCATGTCTTCAGCCTATTTTTCACTGTAACCTTTATTTAAGCAGTTTCCTCCCTCAGGAGCGAGTCTCTGCAAATTTGCAATAACTATTTTAGCAACTGTAGGCACACAGTGATTTTAATAACTTAAAGCCACAGTGATTTAAATAGTTTGAAGACACACTGATTTAAATAGTTTGAAGACACAGTGATTTAAATAGCTTGAAGACACACTGATTGAAATAGTTTGCCTCCTGACTGCTAGTAAAAGGGCGTGTGTATCTTGTGTGTGCACTCGGTACATAAGTCATATTTGATTTAATTAGAGAGCATTCACTGTATGTCTTAATCCCCAAGACCCCCAACTGCACAACCCCACGACACAATCACAGTGACACAGGACAGTGATTCTGAATGACTGACATGGACAGACTGACACGGACAGACTGACACAGACAGACTGGGGAGGTGTGGTGGTGGGGGGGCACAAAAGGGGCACTTTCTACAACAATCACCACAGTTAAGACAATTAAGACAGAGACTAGGATCAGGCAGAGATAGAGGGAGAGAGAGAGAGAGATGGAGGGAGAGAGAGGGAGATAGAGAGAGAGACAGAGATAGAGGGAGAGAGAGAGAAAGAGGGAGACAGAGAGAGATAGAGGTAGAGAGAGAAAGAGGGAGATAGAGAGATAAAGGGAGATAGAGACAGAGATAGGCAGAGATAGAGGGATATAGAGAGACAGAGATAGAGAGAGAGAAAGAGAGAGAGAGAGAGATAGATGTAGAGAAACAAAAAAATGGAGAACTAACGGGAACGACTACCAACCGCGTATTCTCGGTCCGACCGATGACATAGAAGCAAGGCTCGCCAAGCTTAGAGTTGGTCATACAGAGAGACAAGCTGGACAGCTCCACTGAGAGAGAGGGGGAGGAAGAGAAGAGAAAAGCAAGAAGGAAAGGGAGGAATAGGGAAACCAGAGGGAGGGCAAAAGAGAAAGAAGGAAAGAAAAGAGACCCGACACACAGCAGAGGAGGAGCAGGGAAGA
>NC_045155.1:30243703-30246203 GCF_900700415.2 Clupea harengus
CATATATCACAATATATCACTAGTATATATCACAATATATCACTAGTATATATGACAGGTCCACTACTTATCACAGATAATAATGGCCCACCAGAACCAGAGCCAGTGGGTCCTAATGGTGACAGCAGGGTCTGTAAATCAGGCGGACTCCGAAGAGAAACGAGTTCCACTCTATTATAACGTGTCCCGGCACTATGGGCCCCATCCCAGACTCATTTAATCAGAATGATAAGCTGCTCTATCTGCCCCAGCAGCTTTAAGATGTCTGCCCCCCCCCCCACCCCACACACACACACACAGCCCCCCCCACCAGCCCAGCCAACTGCAAACATGGGGTAATCAAGCTCTAGCCACCCCCCATCCGCACACACCCCCCCGCCGCCCTCCTGCTCAAACTCAATCATCCTCTCCTTCAAACTCATTAGGGAACTTAGGTTTACTTTGATTCTTTTAGCAGACTCTTTTATCCAAAGCGACCTACTGTAGTGTACATATATATATATATATATATATATATATACATATGTACATATATATAATTATGATTATTTATATGTTTAATTTTATTATTTAATTATGAAGAACCTGTGTGTGCTTCTTACTATCGAACCCAAGGGCCAGAGCACCACCGGGGGAGCCAGAGGGGCCTGTGACACAGGGTGTGTGTGTGTGTGTGTGTGTGTGTGTGTGTGTGTGTGTGTGTGTGGGGGTCTGTGTGTGTGTGTGTGCGTGTGTGTGTGTGTGTGTGTGTGTGTGTGTGTGTGTGTGTCTGAGAGCCAGAGGAGCCTGTGACACAGTGCTGCAAACATACACAGGGCTAGGAGCAGGCCTGGCCGTGACGGACGAGACCCGGTCTCAAATTACAGCCGCCAAATCAATAAAAGCCATGAGGACTGTGGAGCATTACAGCTATTACAAGAGGCTGCGGCCATGGTTATGACACTTAATGAAGTAATGAAGTGAGTTAGTGTGGACTCTAATGACTGGACCGTTGCCACGACGATCCTGAGGTCAATACAGGGAGCAGTGAGCAGAGAGGGGAGACGCTCCTGAGGTCAATACAGGGAGCAGTGAGTGTGTGTGTGTGTGTGCGTGTGTGTGTGTGTGTGTGTGTGTGTTGCCATGAAGCTCCTGAGGTCAATACAGGGAGCAGTGAGCGGAGAGGGGAGAAATGAAGCGCTACTGGGCATGTGCGGGTGGAAGAGGTGGTACACAGAGAAGAAGGAGAGAGAGAGAGAGAGACAGAGAGGGAGGGAGAGAGAGAGTGAGAGAGAGAACGAGATAGAGAGAAGGAGGGAGGGAGAGAGAGAGTAAGAGAGAGAGAGAAAGAGGGAGGGAGAGAGCGAGAGAACGAGGGAGAGAGGGAGCGAGAGAGAGAGAGGTGAAAGAGAGCTTTGGAGAAAAGGGTCACATATGTGAGAGATGGAGGCTGTCTTAGGCCTGAAAAAAGAGAGGGGGAGGGAGAATAAAGGAGAGAGAGAGATAGAAATAGAGATCGAGGAGACAGAAAGAAAAATAAACTGAGAGCGAAGGATGATTGATGGTAGAAGTGTGGACAAGACAAGAGGAACATTTCAAGGAGACGAGAAAAAGAGAGACACAAGAGAGAGGGGGAGGAGAAGAAGAGGGAAGAGAGGCGTAAAGAGAGATGGAGAAAGAGAAAGAGAGCAGGATAAAAGCGAGAGATAAAAGAGTGAGAGGTAGAGATACACAATTATTCATAACCTCGGCCAAAAATGCTTTCTGTGGTTTCAGAGCCAATGTCAAACTCATTTCCCACAATGCACTTTGACGACATGAGTCATTATTTAAGGCTGTGCTGAGTTTCCTGAAGCCCTCAAATCCGTTTTTAATCAAATGAATCCAAAAAACTAACATACCAAAATAGACATGTAGAAGTCACATAATTAAGCAATGAAATGAAACAGAATTACCACAGGCGACCTGTAATATGCAAACACACCCCCTGACTTTCTGCATGCAAGTGCACTTAATTGGCAAAAAGCAACATCCTCTGGTCTTGCCAAGGAGGAGATTAAAAAAGACCCCCTCAGACTTTCTCTCTCTTTCTTCCCTTTCTCTCTCACTCTCTCTCCTCTCTCCCACCCCTCTCTCTCACTCTCTCTCTCTCTCTCTCCCTCTCTCCCACCCTCTCTCTCTCTCTCTCTCTCTCTCTCTCTCTCTCTCTCTCTCACTCTCTCTCTCTCTCTCTCTCTCCTCCTACATCACCCATGTGTCCTTGCCCCTGTGTTCAGGCTGTGGTCCCAAAGCTTTAGTCAATATTGCAGGTTCCATTAGTCTGTGCCATTAGCTAAGAACAGCAACTTGTCCTGTTCTGACCTACTTAAGGTAGGCACAAAACCACACAGAACCACACACACACACACACACACACACACACACACACACACACACACACACACACACACACACACACACACACACACACACACACACACACACACACACACACACACACAGACCCACATACAGTACATAT
>NC_045155.1:30258703-30263703 GCF_900700415.2 Clupea harengus
TAACTAGGCTAAATAAGTAACCATATCACAATTAATATGCCAGCCGGAGAGATTTTTAGAGCTCTTTTGAATTCTGCAATGGATTCACAAAAAATGTGACTGGATGTGATCAGGAAGTGAATTCCAGAGCTTAGAGACAACATGGCAAAAAGCTCTTCCAGGCTCGGAGTATATGGAGCCTGAAGAGAGAATGGAGGATGAAGACCAATGATGGCCCGATAGTTAGATGTTTATGTGGTTATATGGTTATGTGTTTACTCTTAGTGTTAAGGCCCTGTAAAGTACCTTGAGACAATGTTCATTGCTAATCTACATAAACAAACTTAAGAGAAATGAGTGCAAGGGGGCAAAGCAGGGGATTGAAAGCAATAAAAAGAAAGATGGAAACGATGCAAATAAACACCACTCACTTCTTAAACACTCTGAGCCACCACTCTGAACTAGACAACTCTGGAATCTATCACTTCATATGACTGCTACGGCAGGGACCGAAATGATTTTTTACTGCATATTGTCTCCTGTACTAAGTATAAAGGCTGGAATGAAATGAATGAAACAAGTGTTATTGCTGGAAACAACCACAGAGCTATGAAGAGTGAAGCTGAGACTCCCAGCCCAGCTAACTCAGTCTGCAGCTAACTCAGGCAGGTTAACTCAGGCCCGGCTTACTCAGGTCCGGCTAACAGAGGCTTGGCTAAATCAGGCCCGGCTACATTTACATTTACATTTAGTCATTTAGCAGACGCTTTTATCCAAAGCGACTTACAAGGATGTATTCACATTTTTACATTTACACTGATGGCGCACTGCACATCAGGAGCAATTAGGGGCTCAGTGTCTTGCTCAAGGACGCTTCAACAGGGAATCGAACTAGCAACCTTCTGTTTACTAAACGACTTCTCTACCTCCTGTACCACTGCCGCCCGGCTAACTCAGGCTCGGCAAACTCAGGCCCGGCTTACTCAGGCTAACTCAGGCTTAGCTTAGTCAGGCCCAGCTAGCTCAGGCTGCGGCTGCTGTTGCTGTTGCCTGCTGTAGCCCTGCCAGTCAGTCAGCCTACTGTGGCCCGGATCCAGCGCTCTAAAAACTGATCTCCCCTCCTTCAGCCAACTGCCCCCTTTATCCTTCTCCTAAATGAGCTTCGAAAACCGCTTGGCAAGGTGAAGCTGGTTGGAAGGGGGGGGAATGGGTGTGTGTGTGTGTTTGTTTGTGTGTGTGTGTGACAGAGAGAGAGAGAGAGTGTCTGTGGGTGTGGGTGTATGCCTGTATGTGTGTTTGTGTATGTGGGTGTGTGTGACAGAGAGAGAGAGAGAGAGTGTGTGTGTGTGTTTGTGTGTGTGTGTGTGTGTGTGACAGAGAGAGTGTGTTTTTGTGTGTGTTTGTGTGTGTGTGTGTGTGTGACAGAGAGTGTGTGTGTGTGTGTGTGTGTGTGTGTGTGTATGTGTGTGTGTTTCTGCATGTGCTGCCAAATGGCTGTCCATTCCCGTACTGGAACAATGTTTCAGGGAACAGGACGCCAGCTCTGGAGGAGGAAATGACATCATTCACCACTCACCTCGGCCGTTCTCCACGTCCTGCGAGGCGATGACGAAGCCGAACCCCTCACCAGGGCGTCTCTTGAGCTCCACCTCGGAGCCGCGCGGGAGGGGCGGGGGCACAGGGGGCGCCGCCCGGGACTGCTTCTCCCTCTCCTCTCTTCTGCGGGAGCTGAGCCTGGGGCTGCCCGCCTCGTCAGCGCTCATCCAATCACGAGGCTCCATGGTGAGAGTGACAGGCACTGAGTCCAGGAAGCTGGTGCTCTGGACCAATGAGGAGCGCACCAGCGAGGGAGGGGGCGGGGTTAGGGAGGTGCGAGGCACCACAGAGTCGGTGGGTGGAGCGTTAACATCCCGCGAGAGGTGGGGGGAGGGGGAGGGCGGTGCCTACGTACGGAGGCAGGAGAAACAGTGGAGTATATGGAGCCTGAGGAAAGAGAAGACGCTTAATTACGGTTATTACGTTTAATTACGATTAATACAAATGTAGTTATTTACTATTTTAAATTGTCATTTCACATATTCATACAATTGTTTAATTTCCATACATTTTTAGAAAGTCTACAAAGCAGTGCACACTGTTGAAACCTACAACGGAGAATTGAAATGGCATTCTGCAACAGCGGTCCTCAAGCATGCTTAAAGAGGTACTGTTTCACTGGGTAGAGCATCATAAAAGACACTGATTTCTCTGCAGTGTGTATTTCTCCTAACTTGTTGTGATGAAGTACCAAGACAACGCACTCACCTCCCCTGTAAACCAGCAGAATGACCTCTCCTCTTTTAGTGTGCTCTTGAAGGACCCTCTGGACCTAGAGAATGGGTCATTTAAAGTGGCATTATGCAGTAATTGTACTTCAGGGTTAGGGTTAGGATAAGCAGTTTTATCTTAAAATAACAGCTTAGAAAAAATTGGGGCGCTACAATGACTTTTAATCTGGAGAATCGCTTCCGTGCCGTTGCCATACCAGGGTCCGTAGGCATATTACTGGGTTATGTAGGTTTGGCTGAAGCCGCCCGGTTTCTACTGTCTGCCGAACTAGTAAGTAGCTTATTTGCCGTCTTGCTTTGTCTTGTGTTGCACTTGCTTGATTCCCACCTTAAGAAAGACATATTACTTCCTACTTCCTTTTGTTTCCTGGAAGCCGTCCATTAGTCGAAACTTCCATTACTATAATTACACCTCCAGTAGTAATTAGCTTTTAGCAATTATCAGTAAGATATTCCACACTGAAAATCTGGACCTTCTAGCAGTATTGGCACATTGTTCTTGTTTTTAAGTCCAGAAATCCATTTTGGCTCGGTTTCTGAAGGTGATGGTGGTGGCCAAAGCAGTTTCAGAGACACACACACAGACACACACAGACACACGCACAGACACACACACACATGCGCACACACACATACACACACACACACACACACACACACACACACACACACACACACACACACACATACTCCATCCACCCTCTTCACACACGCACTTTCTCTCCTCTGACCTCCTGATAGCACACTTTCATTACACACACACACACACACAGAGATGCACACACACAGACGCACGCACACACCTGTGCGAAACTGAGGCTCTGCACGTCGGCGCCATTAATCTTGACGATGGCGTCTCCCGGCTGGAGTCCGACACACTGCCGCCGGTCCCACACCCTCTTCACCAAGGCCAGACGCCCCCCCTGCCCCCCGGCCGTCACACTGAACCCCAGCCCACCCCCTGCCTCGCTCTGTTGCCCCAGAGCCACCGGCACCAGCTCCCCCCCAGCCAACCCCGAATCCGATCCCAGCCTGCCCCCACTGCCCCCGCTGCTCATCGCCCCCGGCGACTGGATGCTGCTGCTCGGGCTCCCTCCGCTGCTCCCGCTGGCCGCCACCCCCGTCCCGTTGAAGCCGAAGTGCGAAGGCGACCCACCGCCAGGAGCGTGGAAGTCGGAGCAAGAGGAGGCGAGTCCCCGGGCGGGGGTGGGGGGGGTGAGGAGGGCGTGGTGGGGTTTGGGGCGGTGGAAGCTGCCGCTGCTGCTCGGCCGGCGCACCGGGGAGGAGGTGAGGGAGGAGGAGGCCTGGCCCGCGGGAGGGACGTGGTGGTGGCCCAGATCGGACTGGGGCAGGGGGAGGTGGGAGACGGGCAGAACCGGGGAACCGTAGGTGGAGATGTCGCTCTCGGAGGACTTGGCCGAGTGGTGGTGCAGGGGAGAGGGAGCACAGAGGGAGTTGTTGTTGTGGTTACGGATGAGGGAGGCCCTGTGAGGAGGAGAGAGAGAGAGAGGAAGAGAGGGGGAGAGAGAGGGAGAGAGAGGGAGGGAGAGAGAGAGAGGAAGAGAGGGACAGAGAGAGGGAGAGGGAGAGGAAGAGAGGGACAGAGAGAGGGAGAGAGAGAGGGAGACAGAGGGAGGGGGAGAGAAAAGGAGAGAGAGAGAGAGGAAGAGAGAGGAAGAGAGGGACAGAGAGAGGGAGAGCGAGAGAGGAAGAGAGGGACAGAGAGAGGGAGAGCGAGAGGGAGACAGAGGGAGGGGGAGAGAAAGGGAGAGAGAGAGAGAGAGGAAGAGAGGAACAGAGAGAGGGAAGGAGAGAGAGGGGAGGAGAGTGACAGAGAGGGAGAGAGAGAAAGGGAGAGAGGGAGAGAGAGAGAGGGAAAAAAGGGGGAAAGACAGATAGGAAGTTAGACAGAGAAAGAGAGAGAGAGCAAGAGAGAGAAAGAGAAGTTAGAGTGAAAAAAAAAGATGCATTTTGTTGACACAGCTATGTTAAGACATTATTGATGCTGTCTCATTCCAACCTCATCCAACAAGAGTCAAATACTGCATGTCTTCCTATATCTATGCATTATGTGCATTGTGTCTGGTTCTATCTGCAGTCCCAGAGGCACAGCGTGTTATCATTGTGTTATCTGTAGAAAAACAGCACTCGATAACACAGGTACTGCGTGACTGTAATAGAGAGAAGAATTATTGGATCTCTGTAGCGTCCCAAATCACACCAAATCACAGAGCTCCAACTGTTTCTGGAAGCTGTGCTTCACAGTCAGGATGCTGTGAAAAATGGCTGGAAAATCCAAAGAACCTGCAGTGCCGCCTGATTAGATTCTCAAATTGGTAGAAATGTTTGAGCAACAAAGAAGGACGATTATTGGACCTGAGTTGTTATCATAAGATTGCAGAGTTTGAGGAACACACGGAGCTTCTGGAGCTGGATTTCACACACAGAAACTCCATCACTGATCCGTCATTTAATGTTGCACATTTGATATGCTATACTTTCATGTATTTATGGTTAACTTCCGTTGCTTAAGAAAAGTCATATTTCAAAACATACAGGCACATACTGACAATTTTATAAAAACATCTAGGAATTTTTCACACATTCTTAATTGCAATTGTACATCTCAAGTATGTAATGTATTTCCATATAGAGAGATAGATATCTATTTCATGGATGTGGAGTCACACATTG
>NC_045155.1:30278703-30286203 GCF_900700415.2 Clupea harengus
TGTGTGTGTGTGTGTGTGTGTGTGTGTGTGTGTGTGTGTGTGTGTTTGTATGTGTTGGTGTTGACTAACATTCTGCCCAATTTTGAAATGTTGCCCCAGGCAACCTAAGAGTCAGCACTCAGCCCCCCCACCCCCCCCATCCAACCCCCCACCCCCTTCACCCCAAACAACACACCCCACAGCAGGAAACACACACACACACACACACACACACACACACACACAGCACTTGATTAAATATTGATTGTTCCATGTTCACTATATAATACACATTTAAATTTCAAACAATCCCCACGTATAGTGCACTGGAACATTAATGCCCTGCTGTGAAGCACTCAAAATTGACGACTTCAAATTAATGAGACTGAAAAGTGAGGGACTGATGGTTTCAACTGAGCATGCCCATCACGAGCTGTCAATCATCCGCAGATAAGCCCCCCTGCGGCTCTGCTCAGTCGGCTGCCTAAATGAGGCGTTTGATTGGGCAAAATTGGAGGGTCATTAATAAAGAATGATAATGATAACAGAACGGCATCAATTCATTTTGTGCCTCGTCGCGTGTCACCCTGGGAGTAATTGGTCCTTTGGTGACCTGAGGTTGACCTCTGAACCCGACACAGTTCCTGATCTCTCACAAACAGATGAGGAGGCAGACACATGGGATCCTGTGTTTCTTGTGTTATTGCTGCATTTGGTGCTTTTTTTTCTGGCACAGGTGATCACCACTGCTGTTGGTAATGAAGCTAAGTGTGTGAAGTGCATTATGATGATTAATTACCAACCAATTAACAACGAATAGTAATAATAACAACAACACCAACAATAATAATAACAATACTACTACTAATAATAATAACAATAACAATAATGCACATCAGATGGTGTATCAGTCTGCAGTGGACCTGGTGCAGATTGGTGCAGGTCGTATCTGAGTAAGATCCTATCAGTACTGCCTGAAGAAAGTAACTCTTTCCAAACAGGGTCCATGGCCTTCTGGTGACAAACAGACAGACTGACAGACACAGAGACAGAGAGACATGTTGACCTTTCCAGAGGAGGTTTAAGAACCTCCACAGTCTGAAATGAAATCTGAGAACAAGAACTTTCTACGAAGCAGGGGTCTGATGAAGGTCAGGCTGATTGAAAGGGCACTTGAAATAAAATAATCCCAGAGAGATCGTTTCAGGGGTTGGATGGTGCTTACTCACTCTCGTCATGCACACACCTGAAAGGCCTGTCCACACTGCCAGTGATAACTATAACAATAGTTACAATAGTCCCACACCATCATTCAAATGGGCCTTCAAATAATGTCATTCACTGAGAAATACTCATTGTAGAAAGCACTGCTTAACACAGAACTATCAGCTTGAATTGAAGATACACAAATCAAACCTGGCCAGCAGTATCATGTATACACCAAATAAACTCTGATATCCTATAAGAATTCCATTTATACGTCGATGCAGGTATGAAGTGATTGATGAATGTACGTATGTATAACATGTTGGACATTCTGTGGCTGTTCGACCGTATAAGCCCCAGTTTTCAGCGATGTAATATTCTTTTGCTCTTGTTTACGGACACAACATGGCCGCCCATATCAGAAGCCGAACGGTGAAATGTTTCACTGGTTTGAATCGTATGAGATGATTTACACGTGCAGTTAGAAGAATGTTTTACCTCCCATAACTTGTTGGCTATGTGTGCATCATAACAACATACATAAAAGAATAAAAGACACAATCAACACAGACACTGACAACGCATCTGACGACTGACCTGAAAAGCTGACAGAATCTTGGCAGAATACTGCATTAAACAGAGGAGTCTGTCACTGCTCCCTCCCTTCAGTAACCACTCTGAAAAACCCCCATTGTAAATATTCCTCTGTAAACAACCAGCCGCAGCCTAAAACAAGAGGAGAGGCCGTATTAATTGCAAACCAACACAGTGAGACTAATGGATTAGCTGCGGTTGCCCTTGGGTGTCTGCACATGACAGGACACGGTCTGCCTCCGCTCAATCTTCTGCTCATTAGAAGCCTTTTCATTGTCACTTTGCAGAGACAGACAATTGTATAAATGGCGAATGGCTTCACTTAATTGTGCGTGAAATACTTTAAATGGTCTGTTTGTACAACTGATAGTCTCTTTGTAGAGATGCTAGATGTAACATATGTTGTATGCACTGAAGAACAGCGCAGCCATTTTTTTACTGATTAAAAGTCCCTAAAAGGTGCCTCTGTTCCTGATAGTGGTCGATTCTGGAGTGGATGTGGCCCAGTTCTGGTCCAGTTCTGGCTCAGGTCTGGCCCAGTTCTGCCGTTGGACCCAGACAGGGCAGATCCAGTTCACAGTTGGCTGCCAGCAGGGCTGTATTTCAGCCTGTAATGGGCTGTGTCTGGAGCGGTGATGGTCTACTGACCATGCCTGAAGTGAACAGCCAACACAAGCGCAGATAAATGTTTGCCTTCACTGTGCTGTGAAGTACACCGGAGTAAGTCACTTTGGATTAAAGTGTCCCCCGCAACACAGAAGAAAACTAATGGCTTCTACGCAGTACATGAGAACAAAGTCTCGCAGACAAAACGCTCTCATCTAGTCAGGCAGTTTAGCATCTTCACGGGTCACATCCTCTTCACAAACACACACACACACACACACACACACTCACTCACACAGTGAAGGAATACAGCTGTATCCCCTGCAGCAAAAACATCTAAACCAATTCCACACTCACACAGTACCTCCCATTCCCTTGAAACCAGCTCCATTAATTTAATTCAACGCCATGAATAATTAATCCGAGGGGCCACTCTCACTTCATCTGCCTGCCGGTGTGAATTTTTGATGCCGTGCACTTTAGCCGGGGTTCATGCACACGTTGACATCTATTTCACAGTAATGTGTGCATTAGTGGGGTCCCTCTGAAATGAATTGGCATGGGCAGGGGAGACGAGGGATCGCTCACAGCCTGACTATCAGCAGAATACACACAGGAGAGCCACAGTGTGGAAGAAATCACAGTATATAGATGATCATAGAAACATATGGAGGGAGACCGTGGGGATGGCATGACTATCAGCAGAATAAACACAGTGAGAGCCACAGTGAGACAGTGGGGATGGCATCCGAGTTTGGCCCTAATCTGACACGGAGAGAAAGGCTGAGTGGGAGAAGGATCAGTTGTTCATGCTGTAAGAGGGGGCGAGGGAGGATGGGTCAGAATAAAATAAAATAAAACAACAATAGCAACAACAACAACAACAACAAGACCAGCAGCAGAAAGGGGCTGTAAGAGGAGGTGAGGGAGGATGGGTGAGAATACAATAAAATAAAACAAGAAAAGCAACAACAACAAGAATAGCAACAACAACAATAAGAGCAGCAGAAGAGAGGGGCTGAGCTTCCCTTATACCACATGATGGCACTGATGGGCCCATGAGGGTGGCAGCCCATAGTCTGCTAACACTGAGTACTAACACTTAACCTACTCTAAAAGCTAACACTGAGTACTAACACTTAACCTGCTCTAAAAGCTAACACTGAGTACTAACACTTAACCTGCTCTAAAAGCTAACACTGAGTACTAACACTTAACCTGCTCTAAAAGCTAACACTGAGTACTAACACTTAACCTGCTCTAAAAGCTAACACTGAGTACTAACACTTAACCTGCTCTAAAAGCTAACACTGAGTACTCACACTTAACCTGCTCTAAAAGCTAACACTGAGTACTAACACTTAACCTACTCTAAAAGCTAACACTGAGTATGAACCCTAAACCTACTCTAAAAGCTAACATGGAGTACTAAACCTACTCTAAAAGCTAACGCTGAGTACTAACACTTAACCTGCTCTAAAAGCTAACACTGAGTACTAACACTTAACCTGCTCTAAAAGCTAACACTGAGTACTAACACTTAACCTGCTCTAAAAGCTAACACTGAGTACTAACACTTAACCTACTCTAAAAGCTAACACTGAGTATGAACCCTAAACCTACTCTAAAAGCTAACATGGAGTACTAAACCTACTCTAAAAGCTAACGCTGAGTACTAACACTTAACCTACTCTAAAAGCTAACGCTGAGTACTAACACTTAACCTGCTCTAAAAGCTAACACTGAGTACTAACACTTAACCTGCTCTAAAAGCTAACACTGAGTATTAAACCCTAAACCTACTCTAAAAGCTAACACTGAGTATGAACCCTAAACCTACTCTAAAAGCTAACACTGAGTATGAACCCTAAACCTACTCTAAAAGCTGCCTCTTTACCACTTAAAAAGACAGTATGCAAACATTTGCCACTTTATAACCGGTGCCAGCTGCTTGATTGATTATCAAACTGATGGAAATTGATATTACTATTCATTTATAGACTTACATTGCATTGCAAGCATGTTCTCCTGTGTGTGTGTGTGTGTGTGTGTGCCATGTGTACTGATAGTCCTGGTACACCTTTGTTTAAAGCCCCTAGCAGACATCCCCCCTGCCCCAGGTGGAGGAATACACATCAATTGTCCACCATTTTGGGCCTGTGTGTGTTCCTTCATAGGAAGATCCCCTCCCACTCGCATGCCCCCTTCCCCACATTGACCTGTAACAAACCAATGCTGACCCATGTAACCTCCCATGATTGACTGGTATTTAACCTGTAACACTGTGGTGCCTCTTTAGTCTTTTTGCCTGCCTCTACTTGATGTTGGAATTGACTCCCTGCAGGAGCACCTTGAAATACACCTCCAGAAATCTTCTATTCGCCTCGTGGTCTTTTGTCTAAAAGAGTGTCGGCCTGAGAATTCCCGTCAAAACTGTAACAACAGTGGCTCAACCCTGCAGCGCTACAGGTTCAAGAGTGCACCAGGTACGTCTGACGCATGATACATACAACGACATGAAGAGGCATTAAAGCAGCAGTTAGGAGCTTTGCTTGAAAATTAGCAAACTAACTACTGAACAGGCAAACACCTTACAAACACCAGCCACATCAGTCTGGCAGTGATAAAAGGCTTGCTAGCACGCTTGCATGTCTTTTGGTGATATAGTTGGCAATGTTGAGCTGTGAAAGCTTTTTTTTTTTCAACCCGTACCACAGAACTGCATAGTGCATAGCATAGGTGGTTAGCTGGATTGACAGGTGTGTTTATCTGTCCTTCACATGAATATATACCATGAACATGCATTGGAAGATGATACCATTACTGATTGGTTATACAAAACATGCTTTTTTTACACAGCAAGTTTTTATTGAGTTAGTACTCAAAGGATAAAACTGTTTGCTTTCTGCCTCATCTGATATTACCTTCACATTGAATGCTAATATGTAGCCTGCCGTGCAGGTGATATCAGTTATTCTTTCTACAGACTACAGTAGAGTAGCATTAGCATGACGCTAGAATGTCCATAATAACATTATATTACAGGGAGTCATTAAAGTTTACTGATCATATACTGTATATCAGCATTCATTTTACAGCTCCATTCAACCCAGCTTCTGGCAACATTAACTAATGGATGCAGAGAGAGAGAGAAGATCCGTCCACATACCTGAGTTACATTAAAGCCCTATAAGGACACACACACACACACACACACACACACACACGCACACACACACACACACACACACTCAAGAGATCAGGGCATCCTGCTCCTCCAGGGTGTCCACTCAGGGTGTCCCATGTGACCACATCACCATGGAGACAACCTTTCTCCTGCATCCATCCTGGCGGCGTCTCGTACGTGAGTCGCCAGCGTAAAAACCCCACGTTCTGTGTATCATCACATAGGTTGCTCTCCGCAACCTAAGCTGAATTATGAAACACATTACATAAACATTAGCGGCTCTTTTTGACTGTCTATGACTTGTCGGGTCAATGTTTATGCGGTCGATTCCTGGCCTGGCCTGTGGTAGGATGGGTCCATGCTAATGCATTGTAGAGGCTATGAAAAGTTAATTAGACGTGAAGTCTTCGCAGGGATTAAATGCACTGGCCATACGACTTGGCCGTAACCCGTTAAGTAAAGTCTAGCTTACTAATGTAAGCACCATTAAGCTGACGGACAGAGCGGAACGCTGAATAGCTGTTACACAGCGTCGGCGGTTCCTTTTAATGGTCTATCAGTGTGTGTGTGAGTGTGTGTGAGTTATTGTGAGGTAAAGGGTTGTGAGTGTGGTGTGTGTGTGTATTTTGTTTTTTAGGGATAAGAGTGTATGCATTACAGTAACAGTGTGTGTGTTTGGGTGTATGTGTCTCTGTGTGTGTGTGGGGGGGGGGGGGGGGGGGTAACAGAGTGATGGTGGCCCCCTCTGAATGGTCTGTAGGTGTGTATGTGAGTGAGAGTGAGTGTGTGTGTAGGTGAGTGAGGGAGTGTAAGGACAAGGTTGAGTGTGTGTGTGTGTGTGTGTGTGCATTTTCTGTGAGAAGGGACTGTTGTATGTGCATTGAGAGTGTGTGTTTCGTCTATGTGTGTGTGTGATGGGGGAGGGGTGATCTGTGTTGGAGGGGAGTATATGGGGTGCATGTGTATGTCTGTCTATTTGCAATTGAGGAGGGGGTAGAAAGTGTGTGTGTGTGTGTGTGTGTGGGGGGGGGGGGGGGGGGGTCATGTACTGTATGTGCATTTGTGTGTGAAGAGTATTTAAAGCTTTAGCGCGTGTGTGTGTGTGTGTGTCCTCCTGTAACTTACCCAGTGAAGCATGAGGCTCAAATGGGGTTCCCAGGGAGCACAAGTGTATTACATGTTTGCTCATAAGCCACTCTAGATAAAAGCATTAGCTGAATGAATGCATGTAAATTTGTGTGTGTGTGTGTGTGTGCGGGATGTGTGTGTGAGAGAGAGAGAGAGAGAGAGAGTAGGGGTGCCTGTGCCATGTCTGCCTATGTGTTTGTATTCCTGTGCTTCTCTGTTGCAGTAATTGCCAGCAGGTCAGGCCTGTGGCTCAGAGCGCCTTGAGGTAAAGCTCAAGAATGACTGAATTGAACTGAACTGAACTGAACTGTGCTTTGTTATTGCGCGCACGTGCCAATGTGTGTGTGTGTGTGTGTGTGTGTGTGTGTGTGTGTGTCTGTGTGTGTGTGTGTGTGTGGGTGTGTCTGTGTGTGCACGCCTATATGTGAGTGTATGTTGTGTAGGAGTGCATGTTAGAATGAGAGAAACAGAGTGAGACGGGGAAAGAGAGAACAAGAAAGAGGGAGAGGCAAAGAGAGAGATACATACGTAGATAGGGAGAAAGACAGGGAAAGAGACAGAGGGAGAGCAGGAGATAAAATGATAGAGAAGGAGAGCGATAGGGAGAGAGGAAGACAAGAGAGAGGGAGAGGGTATGTGTGAGAGAGAGAGAGAGAGAAAGAGAGAGAGAGAGAGAGAGCTCTCAAATTCTGGATTTATGTACAGACAGGTCCCTCAGACAGCCTATGTTTTAACCAGCTCAGATTTGAGATCTGAACTGAACAGAGTCCTCTGAGTCCGCCTGTACTGACACTCACTAA
>NC_045155.1:30293703-30361203 GCF_900700415.2 Clupea harengus
GATCCTAGCTAGAAGCTAACTCCATTACTTAGCGCCTCTATTGCCTTATACGACCATCAAGACAACAGAGAACCACCCTAAACTAACAACAGGCTCCGACACGGAGACGGGAGAGCAGAATACACGGGAACATGATTAGATAGTAGGAGAGAGGACAGGGGACAAGGGGACGATATGCAGGGACAACATCAGACCCTGGGAAAGATGACAAGAAAGGCGAGACACAGAGGCGCTGAAGGAGAGAAAGAGAGACAGGTTGGGGAGAGAAATAGAGACAGGTTGGGGAGAGAAAGAGAGACCGGTTGGGGAGAGAAATAGACAGGTTGGGGAGAGAAAGAGAGACCGGTTGGGGAGAGAAAGAGAGACAGGTTGGGGAGAGAAAGAGAGACCGGTTGGGGAGAGAAAGAGAGACCGGTTGGGGAGAGAAAGAGAGACAGGTTGGGGAGAGAAAGAGAGACCGGTTGGGGAGAGAAAGAGAGACAGGTTGGGGAGAGAAAGAGACAGGTTGGGGAGAGAAATAGAGACAGGTTGGGGAGAGAAAGAGAGACAGGTTGGGGAGAGAAAGAGAGACAGGTTGGGGAGAGAAAGAGAGACCGGTTGGGGAGAGAAAGAGAGACAGGTTGGGGAGAGAAAGAGAGACCGGTTGGGGAGAGAAAGAGAGACAGGTTGGGGAGAGAAAGAGACAGGTTGGGGAGAGAAATAGAGACAGGTTGGGGAGAGAAAGAGAGACAGGTTGGGGAGAGAAAGAGAGACAGGTTGGGGAGAGAAAGAGAGATGAGGGGGGGGGGAATGGTTCAACCTCAGTAAGACGTGAGGAGTGGAAGGACCACATGGTGGAGGGACAGGGA
The DNA here is from genome assembly GCF_900700415.2 of Clupea harengus. Lineage (NCBI taxonomy): Eukaryota > Metazoa > Chordata > Actinopteri > Clupeiformes > Clupeidae > Clupea > Clupea harengus. The sequence continues at coordinate 30,294,552 of NC_045155.1, forward strand.
GGGACGGAGAGGGACAGACGGACGGACGGAGAGAGGGACGGACTTACACGGCACGGCACGCAGGTAGAGGTTCTCTCGGATGACCTGCTGCAGCTGGCTGTCCATGGAGCCCGGCGTGAAGCATTTACTGAGGTACAGCCGCAAGTCCTTACACAGGGTGGAGCCTGGCAGAGAGAGAGAGAGAGAGAAGGAGGAGGAGGAGGAGAGAGGGAGAGGAGGGGGTGGGGGGTGTGGAGGGAGAGTGAGATGAGGGCGGAGAATGGAGAGCAGAGAGAGGGGTGGAAAGAGTGAGAATGAAGCAGAGATGGAATGAGAGGGAGAAGAGGAGGAAGAGGAGGAAGAGGAGGCAGAGAGAGAGATTGAGAGAAAGAGAGAGGGAGGTTGAAAGAAAGAGGTAGAGGGGAAGAGAAAGAGGGAGACAGGGAGAGGAAGACGAAGGGATGGAGAGAGAGTTAGAGTTCAGACACATTGCATCAAATATAAGCCCCAAAACAATTCACTACATAGAATGTTTTAAAAACCTATGAGCTTGCAAAATTATATTTAGAGGAATATATGCACACCGTCTACACACACACACACACACACACACACACACACGCACACACCTAACAGAGCATTACTAATCCTGAGGCAGAATTGATTAACCTTTAGACATCTTAAAGGTGTTCCTTATCAATCAGCTGAAACAAGCTAGGAGTGCTTAGTGTGCAGGTATGGAGAAAACATGACAGTTGAAGAAAACACACCCTCACACAACCACACACACACACACACACACACACACACACACATAAACACACACACTCACACAACCACACACACACACACACACACACACATAAACACACACACTCACACAACCACACACACACACACACACACACATAAGCACACACACTCACACAACCACACACACACACACACACACACACACACACACACACATAAACACACACACTCACACAACCACACACACACATAAACACTCACACACTCACGCAACCACACACATTCACACACACACACACAACCACACACACACGTACACACACATGACTTTAACAAACACACACACACTGAAACACACACATGAAAACAAACACACACACACACACACACACACAAACTAACACCCACACACACACGCACACACACACACACCTCTGCCTCCAGACCTAGTGCCTGCACGACCGCATGAAAAGCCCTGATAATATCTGTTGTGTAACCATCGACACGTTTGAGCCCAACTGACATTCGTGAATTCTCCCACAGGTCTCCACAGAGCAAAGTGTCTGTGTTCCCACGGATGAGCCGCTCCCACCGCAATGGTGTGTTGTGGAGTGGAGATGTAATCGTCATGGTAACTCTTGTTCGGGTGTTTCGCTCAGGTGCCCTGCGTGGCTGCCGTCAAAATTCATGACTGCTGACAAGGTCACTTGCAGCAACAGGAAATATAGGCACATACATGACACACACACACACACACACACACACATGCACGCACGCACGCACGCACGCACGCACGCACGCACACATACACACTCACACGCACACACACACACACACACACATACACAAACACACACAGACACAAACACACACAGACAGACACATACACACACACACTCTCTCTCACACACACACACACACACACACACACACACACACACACCCACACACTCACACATACATACACACACATACACATACATTATATCACACACATGCAAACCTATACACTGTAATACACATACTGTAGTCCCTGAACAAACACAACACACAAACATACATTCCCTGACACAGACACACACACACACACACACACACACACACACACACACACACACACACACACACACACACACACACACACACACACATATATATACACACACACACACCACTCAACACTCAACAGGGTTTGATCTATTAATTTCATCCCAAGTGCTTTATGTGTTCTGATGACAGGCCACTTGGCTGTTATGGATGGCCTGAGTGTGTCTCCCACCTGTCAAACAAACAGACGACCTGCACACACACACTAACACACACACACACACACACACATACACAAACCACACACACCACCTCTCTCCCAGCTCAGGCAGAGGGGGCTCATAAAACATTTCATAGGCATAAAAGTCCATTAGTGCAGACACACCAATCTCCCTCCATGTGTACACACACACACTCACACACGCAAGCACACACACACAGATTCACACACACGCCCACGGCCATGCACACACACAAATACACACAGATTCACTCACACACACACAGATTCATACACACACACACACACACACACACACACACACACACACACACACACACACACACACACACACATATTCACACCCACACACACAGTGACACACCCACTCACACTCTCTCTCTACAGCATATGTTGCAGAAGTCCATATGGTGGCAGACAAAAAATATTGTCATCCACTTATCTGGCCCCCCTTGGGCTGGTGGACGGGTGCTATTGTGAGGGGACTATTAGGCCTGATGCCTGAGCCCAATCCTATTACAGCACAGCACCATGCAGCAGGTGTGTGTGTGTGTGTGTGTGTGTGTGTGTGTGTGTGTGTGTGTGTGTGTGTGTGTGTGCAAGGCTTTACAGTGATGGCAGAGCCACCGCGGAGCTCAACGCTCACTAGATGAAATGGGACTTAAACAATCAGGGCCAAAGCGACAGCCTTTTCAATTAACACACTATTGGCTGCGTGCCATCAAGCCAATACACACACACACACACACACAGACACGCATAAAAATATAACTCACCCACACATCCGCACACAGACAGACACACACACATACACAGACACACACACACACACACACACACACACACACACAGACACACACACACACACACACACACACTGCCCGGTCCTTGAGACACATGTTGTGAGATCAGAGCAGGACAGTGGAGGTAGATCTCTTTGCCCTGTGCCGACTGTCTCTGGGGTTGGGAGATGGGGAGGTGGGGGGGGTTGTGTGTCAGAATTTTGGGGGGGGGGTAATAGATTTCCGGGCAGCGGGATTGAAGTGGCCTGTTTACAGCTCAATGAAGCCACAGTCAGACATCAATCTGGACCAGAGGCCAGGGGAAGCCATGGCCAGGTGACAACCCGGTGACATATCGCCTCAAATAACACCCTCATCTTCCACTCACACACACACACACACACACACACACACACACACACACATAAACTCATCACACACATATCACACACACATCACACACATGCGCACACACACACACACACACACACACACACACACACACACACACACACACACACACACATAAACTCATCACACACATATCACACACACATCACACACATGCGCACACACACACACACACACACACACACACAGGTATACACACACACACACACAGGTATACACACACACACACACACACACACACACACACACACACACACACACACACACACATACACTCATCACACACACCCACACACACATACAAGTCCAAGTACAGACACATCATATACATCCGCAGCCAATACGCCTGCAATCACACACACACACACACACACACACACACACACACACACACACACACACACACACACACACACACACACAGCAGCAGCTTAACAAATTCTTTGTACTCCACCTCTCTCTGACCCGCGACCTTTTGTCTTATGTAAAAAAAAATCCAACAGGCACCGCCACCTGCTAACCCCCCCCCACTGGTGTCCACTGCTGCTCTGGAGGCTTTGAGGCCTCACGCACTGCTGAGCATGAAGACTGGGCACACATCTAAGGCAGGCACAGATCATAGCCTCCACAGCAGGCATACATTTCCGTTGGCTAGGTCTAGAACATTCCCTCGTTCTGGGTCCTAATTTTGAGCTGCGATAAGGAATCTCTCCAAAAAAAAAGAGAAAGATTCTAGTTCTCTCCATGTACAATTTCAGTTGGTGTTCTTATACCAACACATCCGATTTGCAACAGGGAAATAAAACTCTTATTGACTATGTGTCTTGTCTTCGAGAAAGTTATAAGAGAGCTGTAGGCTCAGGCTTTTCTCATATGTTATATTTATTTGCACTCCTCTGTCCTCCATGGCTTTCAATAAGACAGAGCATTCCTGGAGGGGGTGCATGTGTGTGTGTGTGTGTGTGTGTGTGTGTGTGTGTGTGTGTGTGTGTGTGTGTGTGTGTGTGTGTGTGTGTGTGTATGGGTCTGTGTGTGTGTGTGTGTGTGTGTGTGTGTGTGTGTGTGTGTATGGGTCTGTGTGTGTGTGTGTGTGTGTGTGTGTGTGTGTGTGTGTGTGTCTGGAGGGGGTGCAGGGGGCTTATTGGCAACAACCCCTCACATATGAAGCCATGGCTCAACCCTATGGATCCGCCAGCACCAGGTTAAGACAGAGAGAAGAAGAAAGAGTGGGAAATGAAATAGAAAAAAGAAAAAGGGGGGGGGGGGGTGAAGAGCAGGAGGAACGAATGAAAAAGACGCGAAGAGTAAAAGAAAGAGAGAGAGGGAGAAAAAGAGAAGGAAGAACCCACAAGGATTAAGCTTTAACCTGGATTAAATCAATGTTTTTCTATTAACTCAGTTGCATGAAACATTAAACCTGGTTTAAAAATAATCATCCTTCTTGTCTTGGTGTTAGTTACCACAGTAAAACTGGAATAAATTGAATCCTGTTGCTCCACTACTTTAAACTCAGGTTTAAATTCAGACAGTGATTACATTTAAACTTGCACCTGAGGTGTTTTAAATTTCCAAAATGGCAGCATATATTAAACAGATTGAAGGTTGAGTTTTATGATGATGAAGAATTTTCAAGGCGGTACCGATTTAACAAAGAATCCGTAAAGAGATTACATTTTAAAATCGTGTCCGCAGTTAAACGTTTCAGTGACTGAAATACAGCTATACCACCCTTGTTCCAGCTACTGATAGCCACGCGGTTTTATGCTACCGTTTTATGCTAGTTTCAATAGAGTAACAGTGTTGCTGTTTATTTACACTGGCCAATCCATCATGGCAGACAAATAAAAATGAATTGGAGGCCAAGTTTTTAATCAAAGGTTCAGGTGATTTGCTGATTTGTTAAGCGAAGCTTAAAATGAAATGGTTCACAACACAACTCAAATTAAAATAAAATAAAACGCAGATCAAGAAATCCTTGATTAGCTCTAAACTATGCAACCTACATAGAGAGTAAAAGGAGGATAGAGCAAGAGAGAGAGAGAAAGAGAGAGAGAGAGAGAGAAAAAGAGAGACAGAACAGGAAAGAGAGAGAGATTGAGGGCAAAAGCAGGCATCCTTCCATCTTTTTCTCCATTTCTTCTGCCCTCTAATTCACTCTAATTCCCTCTTTCTCTCTAATTCTCTCTTTCACTCTCTCCTCACTGTTTTCCATGGCAGTGAGTAAGACTATAATCCAATCTTCAAGCGTTAACACAGACTGTGTCGTTTTTTTTCCATGTTTTGTTTTTCCCCGAGTGCTCATCAGAGCCCATGCCTGTTTTCCCCGTCACTTCCACTTGCTCCATCATACCTGCCCAAACACACACACACACCACACACACACACACACACACACACACACACACACACACACACACCACACACACACCACACACACACACACACACACACACACACACACACACACACACCACACACACACACACACACACACACACTCACACACACACACACACACACCTGCCCAAACGGAACGCCAGTCCTGTTTAGCTGGAGCAGAGCTGATTTGGCTAATGAAGCGTCTCATAATCACACAGTGATTTTAATCTGCTCTGATGGGGGGGGGGGGGGGGGTGGAGAACATGCAGCGCTCGAGCCTCCCAGGAGCAGGACTTCGAATGCCTGCTCCACATCATTAGTGCACAAGCCACAACACTTCGGCTTCTGTGTTTCTAAGGACGACCTAATGGGGCACTGGGTAGGGCTGAAGAAGTTCAAATTATGCTCCGGGATTGCTGGAGTCACAACAGGAGGAATCACAAACCCTTAACCATCCTCAAACTACACTTATGTCTATCGTAATCTTTACTGAAATAATGCAACATGATTTGTGTTGATGATGATGATGAGTTTTCTTCTTCGTCTGTCAAAATGTGGTTGTGAACTTCTTAACAAACCCCTGATACCCCTGAAACAAAACCCCTGATCAATAAATCCAATATTTCCACAAAAATGAGGGCTTTTTATTTCACAGTGCAAGCCCCCTAAACCCACCACTCACCATTCATTCATTCACTCACTCACTCACTCATTCATTCATTAATTCATTCATTCACTCACTCACTCATTCATTCATTCATTCACTCAGTCATTCATTCATTCATTCACTCAGTCATTCATTCATTCATTCACTCAGTCACTCACAGGGCTCACCTGGTGACACAGTCTTGATGCGGACGGGGTGTGGGCAGGAGTTGAGGACGCCCCGCACGTCCCCGAGGGTCATACCCAGCACGGGGGTTCCGCCGATCTCTAAGATGACGTCGCCCACTGTGACTCCGCCCCCGTGGGCCGCAGTGATGAATGGGAACTCTCCATAGTCGGCCCCGCCTCCAACCGCCACGCCCAGGTCGCCTGAGGCCCCGTCGAGCGGGATGAAGGTTTCCTGCACTTTCGAGCGCCAGTGCAGCTTTTTCACTGCTGCTTTAGGCATCGCAAACGAGCTGAAGGGAGAGGGAGAAAAAGAGAGAGGGAGAGAGAGAGAGAGGAAGAGAAAGAGAGAGGGAGAGAAAAAGAGAGGGAATTAACTCAACACCTTTATTATCACAAACCACACTTCCTACAAAAGCATTAATACTTACTACAACACAATGCCGTTTACAAATAACGGCTAAGTAAGTAAATATCGTCTTACATCTACAAACTATTTCCATGTTCATCTACACAACGCAGTTGTTGCTATCACCAGCCCTGAGCCTAGATCTAATCAGTGATGGACAGATTATATATAGATATAGAGAGAGATGATGAAAGTGAAGAAACTCAAGGAAAAAGGAGAAGAAGGAGGGGGAAGAGAAGAAAGACAGAATGAGAATGCAGAAGGTGAGTTGTGTGACAGAAATAGATGGAAGAAAACAACGCAGAGAAGATGTAAGACAATAACACAAGCATGGACAAGGCACATTGAGTGGGGGAAGGGTAGGCATGCAAGATGAGGAGATGAAGGAGAATACAGAGCAAAAGACAGAGAGAGAGAGAGAGAGAGAGAGAGAGAGAGAGAGAGAGAGGGGGAGTGAGAGAGGGAGTGAGAGATAGAGAGAGAGAGTGAGAGAGACGGAGGGAGAGGGAGAATTGAGTTACTCACACAACTCATTCTCGCACACCATGTTGACATTACATTGTAACAAGGGAATGGCCGTGCCTTAAATATCAAATCTATCCCTCATGAATTCACCGCTAGCTGTAAAATGCAAAATCCACCTTGTCCCCCCCCCCCCCTCCTCCAAATAAATGCATATGTAGCCGCAGTGCTAGCTGGATAGGCAGATGTGGCGTACACATGGGATGCTGCCTGCCTGCTGTAATGTATTCTGTGATTGGGATGGTCACGTTTGGGGGGACACACAGCTGAGGAATATCAACAGATGTTTAGCCAGCAGGGAGTCGCCTGAACACTCCACGAACTTGATCTCTCAAAATAGTTTGTAATAATTAAGAGCACTAAAATGCCTCCTGGAATAAACACGCAACCAGACCGCTCCTTTAGCGGACGGAGCCTTAAAAGGGGCCGAGGAGGAGAAGCCACGAGCAACGCATTACGTAAAAACATTATGAAAGCTTCATCTTATTTTCTCCCTTGTCTTCCCTAAAGCCACGCGGCCGGCTGCTGCTTGAGTCCAGCGCGGATCATCGGCGGCACGGCCTCCCTTATTTAGTGTGTGTTACCGGCATGAGTCAGGGGGCCGCGGGCGAGAGAGTCACCCCGGCGATGGCTCTCCGACGCTGGGGCACGTGGGGCACAACACCACCCGGGGCAAACGGAGGTTTGTTTTTCCGTTCGTTTTGTTTGTGCGTACACAACCGAACCCTTAGCCGGTTTTCCATTTCGCGTCCAGCTTCTTTCCACTGATACTGAACTTCATCAGTCAAGCACACAGCTATGATCCATGGCTCAGTGGCTGTCAGTCAAGCACACAGCTCTGATTAGTCTCACAGAGAGTGGGAATATATATACTCTACGTGGAATCAGGTTGCCCATTACAAGCATACACTTTGGGCAGACACAAGGGTCTATACACACAAGCTGACAAACACACACACACACACACACAGACACACACACACACACAGAGAGACACATACACACACAAACACACACACACACACGTGTGTCAGTGAAACCCATCACATGCAGTAACCCCTTGTGCATCGACAATCAGGCACACACAGACACGTAGAGACACACACTCGCACACACACACACAAACACACACACACACACACACGCTTGCACACACAGAAACACAGACACACACGCTTGCACACACAAACACACACACACACACACACACACACACACACACACACACACACACACACATCACACACATATCACACAGACACACACACACAGAGAGACACACATCACACACATATCACACAGACACAATCACACACACACACACACACACACACACACACAGAGACACAGGTAATCGTGACTCAGCTTAACCTGTCACCCTTCTCCTCCATGTGTCCCCTTGTGTCCGTCAGCAGCGCTGCCTCAGAGTGGGTGGGGCTAAAAGAGCACATACATCACACACACACACCACACACATACACACACACACACACACACACACACACACACACACACACACACACACACACTTGTGTCCGTCAGCAGTGCTGCCTCAGAGAGGGTAGGGCTGAGAGACCCCCTCTGACAGCACAGACAGTTATGCTGCTTGGGGAGATTAGGGGGAGAGACAGCAGAGGTACGACCACAGACAGAAGAAGGATGGAGGGAAGAGGGTAGAAAGAGAAAGAGAAAAAAGACAAGTGGAGTCAGAGAGAGAGAGGGAAAAGAGAGAAATTGGAGAGATGTATGGACAGAGAAATAAGTGACAATCTAGAGAGAGAGAGGGAGTGAGAGAGTGGAAAAAGAGAGAAAATGGAGAGATGTACAGACAGAGAAACAAGTGACATTCCGGAGAGAGAGAGGGAGACAGAGAAGAAGAAAAGGACGTTGAAAAAAAACGGAGGGAGACTGGGAGAGGAAGACAAAGGAAAACTGAGAGACAGGGAGAGGGGATGGATGGAGGATGAGCGAGTGAGACAGTAACCAGGAGGAGGAGAAGTACAGAGAATGGTAGGGCATTTAAAATGAAGAGAAAGACTGGAAGAGAGAAAGACAGGAATTGATGGATGGAGAACATGGGTGAGATGTTGGAAGAGACAGACAGAAGAACAGAGAGAGAGGGGAGACAGATGAGGGGGGGGGGCTTGGGAGTGTAAAGGTTAGTAGATGTGGAAAAGAGACAGTTGGTTGGTGACAGCGTTAAGGGCAGAAAGGTAAGTTACCATGAGCCCCAAGTGTGTAAGTGTGTGTGTGTGTGTGTGTGTGTGTGTGTGTGTGGGGGGGGGGGGGGGTTGTGAAGCGCACTGACAGGACTGGGACAGAGCTTTCAGGGCCATCAGAATACACACACACACACACACACACACACACACACACACACACACACAGACACAAATACAGACACACAGAAACACACACACACACACACACACACACATCTCCCAAGCCCCCAATCTAACCCCAGCATGTTTAAGTCTGAATTTGTGAGAGGCAGAGACTTAGAGAGCGTGAGGAGGAGATTCAGAGAGCGAGTGGAGGAAGATAGAGAGAACACAACAAAGAGAGAGATAAAGAAGAGAGACAGATGGCGAGGAGAGGGCAACAGCAGGATGACAGGATGGGGGAAGAGAGAGAGACGGAGAGAGAGAGGAGGGAGAGAGAGAGAGAGAGACAGAGAGAGAGAGAGAGAGAGAGAGAGAGAGAGAAGAGAGAGAGAAAGGGGAAGGAGGGAGGAAGGGAGAGAGAAGAGAAGGAGTGTCATCACAGCGAAGGGCAAAACACAATAACACAGACAGAGAGGAGAACAGCACGAGAGATGGAGAGAGATAAAGAGAGATAGAGATGGGAGGGCAGAGGGGAAAAGAGGGGGAAGAGGGCGAGTGAGAGAGAGAGAGAGAAATAGAGAGGGGGAGGACAGAGGGAGGGAAAGAGGGTCAGAGAGCATGTGGGAGAGAGGGAGAGAGAAAGAGAAGAAGAGAAGGATACACAGAGAGCGAAAGATAAGAAGAGAAGGATACACAGAGAGCGAAAGAGAAGAAGAGAAGGATACACAGAGAGCGAAAGAGAGGACAGAGGAGAATGGTGGAGGAGAGAGATTGATGATATAAATAGATAACAGAGAGGTAACCAAACAGTGATGATCACATGGCTATCAGAGAGACGGAAGAGAGGGATAAAGAGCGGGAGACAAGGACATAGAGATTAAGAGAAAGAGAGAGAGAAGAGGGTTGAATGAAAAAGAGAGAGTCGGAGAGATCAAGAGCAAGAGACACACAGAGTCACTGTGTGCCTGTGTGTGTGTGTGTGTGTGTGTGTGTGTGTGTGTGTGTGTGTGTGTGTGTGTGTGTGTTTCTATTTGTATGCGTGTGTGTGTCTGTATTTGTGTGTGTAGTTGTGTGTGTGTGTGTGTGTATGCCTCCTCCCCATATTCATCCAGACAGAGAAATGAGAAGCACATCAGTCACACGACAAAAATAAACTTCAGTGGGCTAAATTAAACGACTGAAAAAACGCTGTGACATTTGGGCTCGTTGTTCACAAGATAGTAGAACGAGCCGTAACAGTGAATAACACTGTTTTGACATGGCAAACTGCGTGACCTCGATCACAAAAGTAATAATCCCATTTCCTCCCGAGGCTGAGCTGGTTGCAGGAGAGATGGAAGCATCAGAGAACACACAGCAGTCTGGGAGTTCACCAACAGCGTCTGGTTCTGGCTCTGGTTCTGGCCCGAGTCTGGCCCTGATGTGGCCCAGGTCTTTGCTAGAGTTGGTGTAAATGTAGAAGGTCCTTTTAGGCTAAAGGCCCAGAATGGGAATCCTTGAAGAGGTGGTGTATGGCCTGAGGGTTGTGAAAGTGATTGTGGGTTTGTGTGAGAAAGTTCACAGTGTACACAGGAGGCTAACATAGGCTCTTGCAATTTTGAAGGTTCTGTTCATAAGTAAGCCGTAAGATGTTCAGAGGTGGTTTTAACATGACTGTGACTTGGGCAATATGGTGTGAAATAGAAAATCTTCACCATACTTCAAGTCTTCAAGGGTGCAATGTGAAATGTGTGTTTTGTGATGTCTAAAATGAAAATCCTTTTGGTCCATCCATAAAGATGACATTCAGAAGGAAGGCATGTTCACCAGTACTATTGTGTATTCGGTGTATCGGTGATTGGTGACTAGCTCACGTGATTCTAATGCATTTGTTTTGAATTTACAAGAAATCACATGCTATAACAACTGTGTAAGGGACAGTCCAGCCACATGCAATTCACAAAACAATTTCGTAGCAGCTATGGAAGCATTTTCCACATTAAAGCCCCATGTACTGAACCCTTAAGCATCTTTCTGGCTTGTAGCCAGCTAGGGTCGTGTGTAGGAAACCCGCTGTGCACTAGTGACTGAAACATCTGCCGAGGTACAAACTCAGCGGCGCGATAGGGAGCGAACAGGTGGCCCTGCGTCAGTCTCAGCTTCCAGAGATGGGCCAAACAGGAAGTGACCTCTGGAGCACAGCACTGATCCAGGAACAGTATTTACATAGCGTCAGCGAGAGCAGAGTACGCTGCTAGAGATTAAATACAGGAAGTGACCTCTGCAGCCACAGCACTGATCCGGGAACAGTATTTACACTGCGGCCCAGAGAGAGGCGCCGCTAGAGATGAGGTGTAGCACAACATCAATTTATGGAACAACGTTTTTACACAGCAGCATAGAAAGTCAGAGAGCGGCTACAGGGGGTGCAGGAAGTGACCTCTGCAACACAACACCTATTCTGGATCAGTATTTAGGAAGCAGCCAAGAGAGAAGCGTAAACTGCTAGAGATGGGCAACCAGGAAGTGACCTCTGCGGCACAGCACTGATCCAGGGACAGTTTTTACATAACATCAGCGAGAGCAGGGTACGCTGGTAGAAACTAGATACAGGAACTAACCTCTGCGGCACAGCACTGATCCAGGGACAGTCTTTACAAAGCGTCAGCGAGAGCAGAGTACGCTGCATGAGATTGGATACAGGAAGTAACCTCTGCGGCACACGGCATCAGTATTTGCCATAGCAACACAGCAACGTAGAGAGTCGCTGCATATCCCACACAGGGGGTGCAGGGAGTGACTGCTGCAGAACAGCACTGGCTCAGGAACAGTATTTACATAGCAGCCCACAGAGAGGCGCTTCAGCCAACCAGAGAGGACTGAGGTGGAGGATTGACACGCCCACTTATGAGACCAGAACTGTCACCAGGAAGTGACTGTCCCATTTTTGTCCCAGTAGACACAATTACTTCCCCAGTAGGCACAACTAACTGCCCCAGTAGACAGAACTACTTTCCCAGTAAACACAACTAACTGCCCCATTAGACACAACTAACTGCCCCATTAGACACAACTAACTGCCCCATTAGACACAACTAACTGCCCCAGTAAACACAACTAACTGCCCCATTAGACACAACTAACTACCCCATTAGACACAACTAACTGCCCCAGTAAACACAACTAACTGCCCCAGTAAACACAACTAACTGCCCCAGTAGACACAACTAACTGCCCCAGTAGACACATTATGTTGCTTCATCTTGGTCTGTATTCTAAACTCCAAAGATGGCCACCAGGAAGTGTCCTCTGTATATACATACATACTGTATATGTATGTATATATACGATAGCAGTGTGTCAACATAGATAATTAGCTCGCCTTTCATATACAATAACACAGTTAAATATATGCCTTATATATGACCTACCTTGCATGTTAAAGGGCATAATATCATATCAGGTATGAAACATATGTGCAAGCCACAGATTGGCCACAGATCATGCAGGTATTGCACCTGTGTGATTCCGATATGTTCTATACATACTTTTTTCCACATGGGAGCACTGATCCTGAATGAGTGTTAGCATAGAGAGCCAGAGAGACGCTTAAGCTGGCAGACATGAGGTTCAGGAAGTGACTTCAGCACGGCACACCAGTTCTGTGTTCAGTTCTGTAATTTCCAAAACAACATGGCAATTCAGACAGCAACTAAAGGCCTCACACAGGGTGTGCATGAAGTGACCTCCACAACACATAACTGATCGAAGATCGCTGTTTACACAGCAATCCAGAGAGGTACCTTAAAATACTGATCCATTTGATCCATTTTCAGTATTTAAATAGCAATATAACATCCTAAAGAGCAGCTACAGGTCATAGAGATGGGCAGCAGGAAGTGACCTCTGTGACAAAGTGCTCATCCGGGATCAGTATTTCCATAGCAACCAAGAGAGCTACTTCAGCTCCCAGTGGTGAGGTTATCTATGCAAGGCACAGTACACATTCTGGGTCAGTATTTTACACAGCAGCATAGCAGTGTAGTGAGTGGTTATATCTCTGATTCTAGATCAGTATTTTACACAGCAGCATAGCAGTGTAGTGAGTGGTTATATCTCTGATTCTAGATCAATATTGTACACAGCATCCTAAAGAGGTACTTTAACTGCCAGAGAATGGACACAGGAAGACACCTCTGTACAGTACAACTCCTATTCTGGATCAGTATCTAACGAAGCAACCCAGAGAGAAGCGTCACCTGCCAGAGTTTGGATGCAGGAAATGATATCAACAACAAAGTGCTGATCCAGGATAAGTATGATCAGTTGACATTGCAGTAGAATTGATCGAATCTGGTACAGGTCACTCAAGATGCATGCCATATCAGGGCCAGATCCCCTCAAACAAATGGAACAGAATCAGTCAGATCCCCTCAAATTAATGGAATAGAATCAGAATCAGATACATCAAACAAATGGAATAGAATCAGAGTCAAATCCTCTCAAACGAATGGATCTGGAACAGAAGCTACTGGGGAGGCTCACACAGAGAGCCACACACACACACACACTCTTGAGTGGACCCCAGGAGCAGGTCCCTGCTCTGCTGTCAGCCTGTGAGATGCACTCGGCAGGCAGGCCTGTCATGAGAGGGCATTAGTGCACCGCTCTCACACAGCCTCCGAGAGACATGCAACCAACAAAGCAAGTTAAATGAAACACACACACACACACACACACACACACATACACACACACACAGACACACACACACACACACACACACACACACACACGCACGCACACACACACACACACACACACACGCACACGCACACGCACACGCACACGCACACGCACACGCACACACACACACACAAATACAGGCTGGGGATAGAGATCCTTTGTGTACTAAGAAGGTTGTCTGCACAAAATGCTACGAAATACTATTCATATAAATGTATATAATTTATAGCTTCAATGACAAATAATCATATTTATTACCACAACCCCAGTGCTGTTATAATCACAAGCTCTTCATCACACACCAAAGTGTATCAATAGCTCCTGAGCCACTGCTGACTCCCTGGAGGTCAACAGATCAGACCCAGCGAAGCCACCCTGGTTTAAGCATCGTCACGACCTGGAAGTGAAACGGCCTGAGACACCTCCTCCGCTGCCACCACCGGGCAACAACTCAAAGCCCTGCCTGAGCCTGAGCAGCCCGCTGCCTCTCCAGCCGGGGCAGGTAATGAGCCTGACATTTCCCTCCTCACGCCGCCTCAAGCAGACAGCGGGAGAAGAGAGAGGGGCAAACACAGAGCCGACGCTAACGCTACTGATTCATTAGACATCATAAAATCCTTATTTTAACAATTAGCGCTACACTGACTCTGAAGTTCATTTTGAGGGAACGGAGCGATGAGTGGCAATTTAGAACGTGCCTAACGAGCACCACCTAACACATATTACCAGGAGGACACGGGGGGGTGGGGGTGGGGGGTGGGGACAGGAGAGGGGGGTGCGAAAGTGGGGCGAAAGTGGATCAAAATCAGGGGTCGATATCAACTAATTGGCACCAGATTGGAGCCGTGCAGAGAGAGAGAGAGGAGTGTGTGTGTGTGTGTGTGTGTGTCTAGCCTGAGGACACCAGGGACCAGGGAGGAGGGCTTGTGTGTGCGTGTGTGTGTGTGTGTGTGAGTGCCATTATGTGTGTGTGAGGGTGTGTGTATCGGTGTCAGTGTCATTATGTGTGTGTGTGTATGTGTGTGTGTGTGGAGATAGAGAGGGTGGCAGCATGCAAGAGCATCAGAGCATCAATCCCCTCGGGACCTGCCGCCCCCGTCCCCCCCCCTCCTCCCTCTCCCCCTACTGAGCCTAATGAGGCTAATTAAACAGTGTGGGGGCCGGGCACAGACATGACTAATTGTTTCCACTCGACCGATTGGCCGGCGTGTCCCTCATCCCTCTACCCCTCCCGCTGGCGAGCCACCTGATAGGCTGGCTGGAGAAGAGGAGAAGAGGAGAGGAGGACAGGAGGAGAGGACGAGGAGGAGAGGAGGAGGAGGAGGAGGAGGAGAGCGGTGCCCGGTCCTGCGGAGACAGAGATGGAGTGGGCCGGTGCTACTGCTAGCGTTGCTAGGGCCACCAGCGCTGCTAGTCCTGCTGCCAGTGCAGCCGTCTCTTTGACCTTGGAGCACCGAGGCTCAGGTGTCTGAGGGGCAGAGCTGGGCATAAAACACACAAAGCTGTGTGTGTGTGCGTGTGTGTGTGTGTGTGTGTGTGCGTGTGTGTGTGCGTGTGTGTGTGTGTGTGTGTGTGTGTGTGTTTACTTATTTTCTTTCTCCCCCTTTCATACGCACTCACACACACATTCTGTTTTTGTAAATTTGCATGCATAATTACACATGGAACATTACTATGGATGAAATACACACACACACACACATACACACACACACACACACACACACACACACACACACACACATACACACACACACACAAACTACGCGCTCATGAATCTACTTACAGTACAGTAATAGTAACACAGTACCATAATACTGCATTGCCATTCACTTTATCTTTTGTCTCTCTCTCTCTCACACACACACAGACACACAGACACACACACACACACACACACACAGACACACACACACCTACACACACACACACACATTAGGATAAGGGAGTAGAGTTACACCAGCCACGTGGAGACTGGGGTATTTCGGTGTGTTTTCTCTATTGACCTGAAGACGGGTCAATGGGCAGATTGATTAGCTGTAAGAGCTGAGACGCCCAGAAGCGGATGCTGTTGCAGCACACACACTGTCTCTCACACACACACACACACACACACTCACACACACTGTCTCTCACATACACACACACACACACACACACACACACACACACACACACACACTGTCTCTCACACACACACACACACACACACACACACACACACACACACACACACACACACACACACACACACACACACACACACACACTGTCTCTCTTTGGGGTTCCCTATGGGACAACAGTATGACCTCTGACCTCACCCTCCTCCATCTCTCTCTCTCCCCTCCCTCTTCTTCTTCTTCTTCGTGCTCTATCCTTCCTGCCTTTCCACCCCTCTCTCTTTTGCCCTCTTGCCTTACTCTGACAGCCTTCTTCTTCCCCTCGTTCTCTCTCTCTCCTTCTCTGTTTTTCTCTCGACCCTTCCTTCCCATCCCTCTCTCCGACCTACTCCTCTGACCTTCTCCTCCTTCTCCTTTATGCTCTCCACCTCTCCTTCATCCATCTCTCTCATTCCCTCTCTCTTCTCTCTGTCCTCCCGCCTTCAATCTCTTCTCTCCTCCCTCACTCGCTCTCCTCCATATACTGGATGTTTCTCCTTCTCCTTTTCTCCTTCCCCCCATCTCTCTGTGGCACTCCTTCTCCTCGTGTCTCTCTCTCTCTCTCTCTCTCTCTCTCTCTCTCTCTCTCTCTCCCTCCCCTCACTCTATCCATCTCCATCTCCGCCCTGCTGTGAAGCCGTCTGCAGTCCCACAGCCCCCACTGTACTCTAATTGTGGGCACACATGCACATGCACATATGCACATGTGATCGCACACACACACACACACACACACACACACATGTACGTATGCACATACACACATGCGCTCATGTAAGTATGCACACATAGACACACACACACACACACACACACACACACACACACACACACACTCATGTACACATACACATTCACTTACACACACAGAGAGACATGTACTGTAAGCACACACACTCACACCCCCATCAGTGACATCGCTATTCAAAGTCATCCTGTCGACCCATGCTGTTCAAGTTATGCAGTCGGTCACACGCTGGCAGGGGCTATCTCCGTATGTCAGTGAGACCAACACCGCTGGTACATTTACTGATTTGACACGCCTCACCAGCGCCAATATGCAGGCTTAATTCCACCCCAGAGGTTCATTAAGAGCCACAATGCGCGTCTATAGTGCTTCCATATGTTTACAAGTATTCGCTGGCGGCCCTCGCGGCAATACGTCAGTAACAGTGATCTAATGTGGATGCTTGTGCGCGATCTAGTTTGATGAGGGTCTATTCAAATATGCAGGAGGCCGGTCCGCTTCGCTGATTGGCTTTGACTCCTCGTTAGGAGCTCCGGTGGCTGAGGGCGCCTGCATGGGATATGGCTTGTCAGAGGCCGGGGCGTCTCTCCTCCGCCTGTCAGACGCATCGGGGAGCCGTGCTTGTTTTCTTTTGGCTGCGGAGCGTGGACTTGTTGTGAAATGTCAGCGAAGGCTCGGGCACGTTGATTGTATCGGTGACAAAAGGTCGAGCCGGCACACATGCACACCATCTCACACACACTCACACACACACACACACACACACTCTCTCACACACACACACACATATGCACACTGCCTCGGCTGGACCAGGAAGACAAGCTGCTTGTGCTCTGATCAGGATAAGATAAAGATCGTCACAGATAAAGAGCATCTCAGATAAAGACCTAGTCAGACTATTTGCAGATCTGACAAGGCTGTTTAGAAATGAGCCGTATTTAACACTCGCCATCACACATAGTAAAAGACCAGGCAAAAATAACCCAAATACATATAAAAAGCAGCTCTTTTTTTAAACAAATAAGCAATTTTGTCAAATGCTATTTATTTCCCATAACATGTGAAGAGACCAAGAGACATATTGGAGCAGATCGCCTGGCCAACGGCAGCCACTGAGGAAAAGTGCTGACCTTCGAGGTCAGGAAAGCGCTGACCATTCTGTATCAGCTGTATCCACATCCTTCCTCTGTCCCTGCGATGGCTTTTGATACCCGGATTCGCCACGCTGGCTCTCCAGTGTAATCCCATACGTATACTAGAAAAAAAAACGCATTCGGACATGGGCCTCGCAGCTTTGTGTTTATCGCCTCCCGTCGTCGCAGATGAATGGATGTGCTATTTTAAGAACCCAATCCGTGTATTCCTGGAATATCCACAACTGCTTTTCACTTAGATTAGTGCAAATAGATCATATTGCTAAGATAAAACAGGAATTAAGCAGGCAGTTCACAATAACAGCACACATATGGAACCTCTAGAACTCTTATTCTAACCCAATATTCTTTTCGTCGAAAACTTCTGTACAAAAAGCTTTGGCAAATCCATTAGGCTGAGCAGTGCTCAGAATAATAATAACTCAAGCTAAGGTGCATGCTCATTTTTCATTTATACTGAAATGATGAACGAAACACTGAGGATGTCTGAGTCTGCGTCTGAGTCTGAGTCTGAGTCTGTGTCTGTGTCTGTGTCACTGGTGTCAATCTGGTGGGATCGTGAACATGACATCTCACTGAAACTCGAGCCCAGGGTGTGAAGAACTGGACAGTGTGCGACCTAAGGGAAGGTTTGACAGTCTGGCAGTTTTTTTTTTTTTTTTTTTTTTTTGCAGGTTTTGCTGAAGCATATGTAGCCATGAATCAGTTATGACAGCTAACAACAAGGGACTGTGACCCGGCGTTGACTAGCAAGGCCAGGGGGCTGTCACTATTGACAGCTCCTCACTTCAGAGTCAGGAGTGAGCGTCGAGATGTGCTGTGTCATTGATTATGTGCATCCCATCACCAGCCGGCGTAAAGTGCAGAGGGGGGGATTTCTTTCCCTGTTTGACAGAGAGCAACTTTATATGAAACGCTTTCAGTACGTCGGCTCGAACAATACAGTACACTAAACATAAAGGATGCGGGCATAAAGCGAAGTTAAGCGTGAAAGAGAAATGCCTCTGTATGCCTCTTACGACGTGTGACGGTTTAATTGGGCCTCCCGTCTGTGATGGGAGGTTTTCTTTGAGTGTGGCTTTGAGGGATTATGGCGTAGCTGAGAGTGTGTAGTTGGAGAACGCCACAGCTTACAAATGGGCCTTACAAAAGAGATAATGAGAGCATTTATGCATTCGGGGGAAAAGTGATGGGGAGGTGGGTATAAGAAAGGACACAAGACACACACACGCACACACACACACACACACACGCGCGCGCACACACACACACACACACACACGCACACACACACATACACACACACACACACACATACGCTCTCTTTCACGACGGAGTGCCTGCAAATCACAAAAGACCTTCACAAGTACTGTGTAAGCAAAATGTCTCAATTAAGAGCTGGTTTAATTGAATTCCACAATGTGCCTCACCAATATGATGAGAGAAGGAGAGAGGGGACAGAGAGAGAGAGGGAGAGGGGGGGGACGGAGAGAGAAAGAAAATAAAAGTGGTCTTTAGAGGGGGAAAAAGCGAGAGAAAATAATGAAAGAACAAGCTACAAAGCAGTGATCAACAAAAGAGTGATTTGACAGCAGACTGTAAGGCTTGTATATTACGGAGTAATCTACAGTCCAAAAGAACTCAGTTATGTTTTGGTTGACTGTACAGTAGACTGTACAGCTTGTATTATATAATATAATATAATATAATATAATATAATATAATATAATCTAGAGTCCAAAAGAACTCAGTTATGTTTGGTTGACTGTACAGCATTAGAGGCCTACAGCCATCCTCCCTGGTGATATATAATCTCTGACGGGTTTGAGCTGAACATGACCACACATTCTGTATACAGTCTTTGGAGCCTTGCTCAACAGCATGTCAGAGGTGACCTCTACACTACTGATTGTCTGATCTGATCAGATCGTTAAGGGCATATATTAGGTGTTTAATTCTAACCAGGGGAAACTATATGTGCACATCCTGATATGTGTTTGTTCACATACGGCATGTATTTAAACATTTTTAAAGCGCCAGGACTTGTGGTGGTCAGGATGTTAATCATGTGAATGCCCCCTCTTCCTTGTTGGGTTCCAGTCTAGGCTTCTTCTGTTTTTTGCTACAGCTTCTCTGTTTATCTGTCACTGTTTTCTCTTAGGGGGAGTAAGCCTTGAGCTCCCTACAGCACATCCAGACTGCGCAACACTGAACTCAGTAAAGATTTTAGTTGGTTTACTTCAAATGTTCCACGTGCAACTCCAAACTCCTTTTGTTTCACACCTGATCTAACCCTGTGAAGTTAAAGACACAGGCAACGCAGTGAAGTTAAAGACACAGGCTACGCAGGGCTACACAGGCTACGCAGGCTACGCAGTGAACATAGGCAAGCATCCTCCAATGTCAACAGGAGGAAACGTTGAGCAGAACCTTAGGTCATAAGGGGGGGCCCATCTGCTCGGAGCCGGTCGGGTAGAAAGGTAGAGATAGAGGTAGAGAGGTAGGAATAGAAAAAAGAAGAGGAAGGGGTTGGCAGAAGGGGAGGGAGGACAAGGGGTGGGGAGACAATCAGAAACACGGCAGGTGAGGGAATTAACTGTGGAACATTCCCTGAGAACAACCACTGAAAATGCCACTGCATAATTTCCACCATGATTTCAATCTTGTCACTTTTTACACCTTTTTCACCTCCCAGCTTCATTACTCTCTGCCATTTTATGAGCTTTCCAGGGTATCAGGTCGACACCAGACCAACACTAGACCTCTGAGCTTCAGCTGAACACCAGACCAACACCAGACCAACACCAGAACAACACCAGAACAACACCAGAACAACACCAGACCAACACCAGACCAACACCAGCTCAACATCAGACCAACACCAGACCAACACCAGACCAACACCAGACCAACACTAGACCTCTGAGCTTTTCCAGAGCGTCCACACCAATGCCATATCAGTGCCATTTCTATGCCATATCTATGCCATATCTATGCCAAATCTACAGATCTCTTCCAGAAAGTTGTGATATTTGAGTTGAGCACATAATCTCCTTGCCAGCCCCCACACAGGTCAACCGTGCCAAAGCTTTCCCCACTCTCCGGTCCCTCTGGTTGTTCGTGTTCAAGTGAAGGGGATAATGAGCATCCCCCCCCTGAACATGCTCCACCCACTCAGCCTGCATTTGAGTGTCCCGTCCCTAACCGGGCATCCTCCTCTGCCGCGCAGAACTGCACAAAAGCCAAGCTCAGCCTCTAACGCAGACAGGGGCCGCAAGTGTGTCACAACTCACCCGTCACGTTAAAGCATGCACATGCCGGTTGTTTAACGGGTCAGTTTCCATTCAAACCTGACTTGGCCCGGGTAGAGGTATGAACTCGATTTCGTGTTTAGCAAGGAGGGTGGACTGTTATTCCCAGTTGCTCATTTCTGTCCAAATCTAGGGCACTGGAGTGCTGGACACACGATGGACAACAGAGGCAGATTTAAAAATAAAAGATTAAATGCTCGCAGGATCAAAACAGCACACAGAATGACTCTCTCATAAATACAGCCAAGCACACTCCTCTGCACACGCAAACACACACGCACTCGCTCTCTCACACTCAAACACACACACACACACACACACACACACACACACACACACACACACACACACACACACAAAAACACACACACACACAAAAACACACACACACACTCACACACACACACACAAAAACACACACACACACACACTCACACACAGTCACACTAAAACTAAAACAAATAGCCACAGGTTATTAGACTCATGGGAAGACTCAGACAATCTGCACTTCAGATAAACCAACTGAAAGACATCCCTCTGCATAAACCCTCTGAAATGACTCCACACACACACACACGAGTGCAGTGGTTGTGCCTTATCCATCTGTGAGTTCACATGCATGCATTTGACGTTTCCTTCAAAATCCCACAATGTCGGGATACAAATGCAAATCAAAAACACATCTGGATGGCCAACGAGCAGTGAAGCTTCAATCTGAAATAATAAGCAGCAATCATCAGTGAGCGCGCCCCATTATGAGATAGCCCATTATGTCATTACTGTGCTTGTTCTGTTTTGAAACGGATGAGAGAAGCGGCGTCCTTTAAGACAAAGACAGTGCAGGCGGTGAAATATGAAATCGATGCCGTGTGCTCTTGTCAAGGCAAGATAGGAGTTTAATTAAAAGGGCCAGTGGTGTGCTAACTTGTAGGCTGGCGGAGATGATGGATAGCGCTCCGTGTGAAAAACAGACAGAAACGACAGAGAGGCAGACGGATCGTACTGGAGGGGGGGGGCGAGACACGACAAAGAGGGAGACAAAGAGATGTCAAGAATTGAGGGATGGAAAGACACACTGGACAGAGCGAGAGATGGAGAGGAACAACAAAGGCATAAAAACAGATATGGGGGGTGGGGGTGGGGGGGGGGGGGGGCTGACAGAGACACCTAATGAGTGACAGAAAGAGACATAGAGATGGAATAGTCACGTATAAAAAACTTATGCATACATAGACACATGCACACACACACATACACACACACACACACACACATACACACACATGAACACATGAACTCACACACATCAAAGGAAAGCAGATTTGTGTGAATATGAATAGAGGACCAAAACAGGAGAGAAGGAAAAAGAAGCGAAAAGATGCAGATACCCGGCCGACTGAAATAAATGAGTTTGGCCTGTAGTACATTTGCTTGAATTGAACAAGTAGACATGATTTGAATGACCCAACTGGAAGTCAAATATATTCAATTCAATCTAGCTGCAATTGCTAGGGAATAATATGGAAATGAAGCTTAATGTACTGTATATGTCTGCATGCAAATAAATAAACTTTGTGCAACCGGTCACCTAAAAATAAAATAATAATCAGTGTAGCTGCAGACTCTGGAATGATTCTGGTTCTGGATCTCTGGCCTGGATCCATGGCTGAGCGAGGAGTGGGGGTGTGGGGGTGTGGGGTGTGGGGGTGTGGTGGATCTGTCCGAACAAACCATGGCTGAGCGGGGGTGTGGGGCTGTGGGGGTGGAGATCAAACAGGGGGAGAGTGTGGCCTGCAGGGCACTGGGCAGCGGATCTCGGCATGTCAAGCTGGTCTGAGAGCCGTAACCCGAGTGGGAGAGAGGTGGGGAGAGAGTGCTGATTCAGTGGGGCGGCTGAAGGTGACCCTACAGCTCTCTCTCTCCCTCTCTCTTTCTCTCTCTCTCCTCTCATCCTCTCTCTCTTTTCTCATCCTCCTCACCACCTGATATTGATCCTGCTCTTCCTACCTCCTCCTTTGCCTCTCCCTTTTTCTCAGGCACAGCCCTACGGTCAAGGCTGAGCCTTCTCTCCACGTCTGCTCGTAACCAGCTTTACTGTGCCATCACCCTTGTGCCCATCACAATCCGTACAGTGAGAATGATTTATCTCATCACTGATTTATATTTATTGTTGTTTCGAACAGCTGACATGTCAAGGTCCATTTGCAATAAATATTAAAGTGACCAGAACAGAAAAAAACAGAGCTGCTCTTTACTGCAGATGTCCAATTCCTGAAGACAGATAAGACATGAGACTGTGTTGTTATGCATGACAGTTCATGTTTTAAAATAGTATAGTTCCACTCCCAGTGATTCAGTCTTGCATTAGCTGAGTGATAAATCATCTGTATTTTAAATCCAGTAATGCTGAATGATCTGCATCGCTTTAAATTGCTTTTGCAGGCTGGTGCTCTGTAAACATTCAATCGAAGAAAAAAAAAACACGTAGTTCTTAAGAAGATGTATGATCATGTCAGTTGCAGCAGTTGCTATTCCAAAGCTCTTAATGTCAGGATGAGAGGTAAATTGGTCCACAGATGGAAGGACGGCCGCTTAGCCGTGCCTGGTCAAGGGTAAAACAGCCAAGTGCTATCCCCCTCGCCTCAGCGTGTCTTCCCACACCCCGCCACACCTCACAACGTCTCCTTGAATATGGATGAAGGTGAGGTAGGCGGCACGCATACAATCAGGTAATTAACTACAAAGCAAAACTTCGCCGGCAATCAGTCCCTCATTAACTGCCCACATTGATAAGTGTGCTGTGGATTAGGGTAGGGGAATAGGTCTGGGGGGGGTGCGTCCAGAGGCAGAACAACGTGGCTCCTCCGGTCTCCACGTTCTCCACGAGTCGTCGCTCCGGCGGCTGTCAGTAGGGGCACGACTGAGATCTATGGCAGAGAAGCACGCAGGAGGGATGTGTGGAGGGATCCTCTGGGGCTTTAGTGTGTGCAAGCAAGGACAGTCACTGCCATACAGGCGCCTCAAATTGCACCATCTTCTCTCCCTCTCTGTCCTTCTCTCTGTCTCTCTCTCTCTCTCTCTCTCTCTCTCTCTTTCTCTCTTTCTCAGACTTAATTAATGATTCATAACATCACTGTAACCTTGACTACTCCCAGGGCCTACAGCAATGCACAGTGTGAAGCCAGGGTCACAGCATTCATTCCTTCAAAACAGGGAGGGACACACCCTATAAACACCCAATCACACACACACACACACACACACACAAGCCTGGAAAGACACACACACACACACATCACCAGGTGTATAGGTCAACACAAACAAGCACACACACATCTGTGCTGCAATAACAATAAACAAATGAACAAACATTCACAAATGCAGAAAAACATTTCTTCTCCAGTGTGGTCCATAGGATATTTATGAAACACTCATAATTATACAGACCATACCATAGTCACATACACGTCCACACACGTTTGCAAAGCATAAACCACTAGCAGCCTCTTACAGACAAGCCTGCTATCAATTCGGCAGATTACTGGTCAAATAGCTGTAAACACAACCTTGCATCAGCAGCTGTGCACAGAACATCAGAAAAGTATCCTAAATACGGTAAGCAAATGTCCTGTTGAAGTGCCTTTTCGTGTTTTAACTCCACTATCACTTTGGCTAAAACACGTTTTTGCTGGTAAAAAGTTTTACACACTGCTTTTAGTTCCTAGATGCAAAGACATACACTGCATTTAGTTCCTAGATGCAAAGACATACATCCTGTACAACCCAGTACCCAGTGCTTCTAAATGCCAATTCAGAGAAATATGGATTTGAAAGACATATATTTCATAATTAAAATGCTTTGAAAGTTATCCCAAGATATAAAACAAATGATAAGATTTAAACGTGAATTTAAAGAGTCATGACTTTAATCATTCTACTCAAGTGTCGCTACTATCAACTTTTACCATCTCATACCCTCATCCTGTGTCACACACACTGTCACTCACTCACACCCCCGATATTTTCGGAAAATACTGACCTGCATTGCCGCTGACATACACACATTCTTTTCAAGCAATTCAGGCGCTCAAAGAAAAGTCGTTTAAACACGTCTATATACATTGACGCGACTGAAACTGTACTTGACCCGGACGGTCACCGAGAGAAACACGACAAAAATGCTGTATTTTTTATATCTTCCAACAACTAGATACAAGATATATGTAAGTAGTGGAAGTGATCACTACACGATACGTATAAACTAATAACCAATGTTAAATTCCGCACGCCAGCGAGCCGGGCGCGAAAGAGATGCGCACACCAGACGGTATATTTGGACAGTGTTGCAAGCGGAGAGATGCTCCACAGCTGAGCACGGGACGCGTGATGGTCTGAAGGGAAAAAAAAAGCCAGGGCAAAAAAAAAGAAACGACAAATCTGACAGCGCGCTTGCACTTCATATAAGCGCGTCTAAAATGCGCCGCACATGGACAGATGTGGTGAGATATGCCTTCAGAAACAAAGTACATTCCGGTACAGGGACATGGCGTACCATTAACATAAGCTCGTGGTTGTACCTCGTTTTAGGTAAAAATCCAAAGAAACAGCCCACTTTAACATTATGACAGTTGTACTTACAAGCAAGACATTGCATAGTATTCGCAAGCTCTTACCTTCATAATTCCCTTTTCACTTCCTTCACGTTTCCTTGTGGAATTTCTCTTTAGGATATATCAATATACTTGACTATTGGCGATTGACCGATTTTAGCCGCTAGACTGAGGGTCGCCTCTAGCAATGTTCAATAACCAAGGCACGGCACCGATATTGATTTTTAACTGGAGAAAGGTGGCAGGGATGTGCAGTGGCGGACCGCAAGGCAAGCCATGCCCCCGTGGTGGGTCTGAAGTATCCGGGACGAAATTAAATTTCACTACGGCACAGGATATTCTCAGGTGCAGTGGAACGAGGAAACAAAACGATGATAAGACAATGAGCAACAGGGGGAGGGGAGCTTGAAGGGGAGGGAATCTAATAAAGGGGAAAGAACCGCCCCTGGTGTAAACGCACTTGAGGCAACTTTGCCAATTTCGTTAAAACGCTGCGCAAAAATATGCCGAGTGGCTTGAACATGGGGGAAACACCTCGATAAGTAACCTGAGGTGATTCTCTGTCTAAGGGACCAGGGGATGAATCGATTGCGCTTGGAGCGTGTGCAGTCTTTTTATTATGATACATTTTGGTGGGTCACCCAAGGTCAGTGTGGGGTCCAGGAGGTCACTTTAGCGTCTGTCATTGATAATCCCCTTTTCAAGCCATTTACATTGCATGCCAATATGCATCTCGCTTAACAATCACCTTGAGTTGTGTGAGTTAACCCTTAACATTTAAAACTTTACCACCACCACCACCAATGATAATAATAATTATTATTATTATGGAGTTGTCATAATGAGACCATAACATGGAATTAACATAAGATTTATAGAAGTTATCTTAGTGCCTTTCGGACTTTAAATACTCTCCTGCTATTTAAGCCTTATGTTATTATATGCATTTCAAAGAAGCCTTTATTAAGGGTGTGTGCTGTTACCTGATCCATTACTAAAATGTTTCTCAACACAAAATATCTAATGTTGTGCTATTGTGTGAATGAGCGTGTGGTTGTGTTGCATGATATTGGGGTATGGCAGCAGTGAAACATATTGCTTTACCAAGACAATCTGCGTGTCAAACGACGCATCTGAGAAACAATGCTACACAATTTAGAATATTTTAGAAACACTGTAGCGATGTAGGTGATTAGATTACGTCGCAGAACATTCACAACGTTGCCTTGTGGGAGTTGTATTATTTCTCCTCTCGCTAGCCATTAAGTGTCCAAAGCAACACTACATTACCCAGAATTCTAGCCACTCATCTGTCCTGTCAGAGGAAAACATCTCTCAACTATGGCGTCCCCGCGTCCTGAGCAGGGACCTGATAGCAACATTGATATTGATGCCAGACAAAATGACGAGGGGAAGAAGGCCGGACCTATCTCTTTTGGGTTTAACAAAACTATAAATAAGGCAAAATCCAGCAAAGAAGAGGAGCGGGATTTTTTGATTGAAGTAGAGGGGAAAGAACTGAAAAGGTATGTTACCTAGCTGCTAGCAAGCATCAGTTATCGCTAATTATGCCTTGTTGAGATCAAATAAGTTAATATGCAAGCTAGCTAACTAGATCGCAACGCATTTAAATGAGCAGTCCCCTCCTTTCCGTTGGCGGAAATTGATAATAATTTCCATTTACGATTTCAGTAGAATTTGGTGTCTAACACGTGAACGGTAATTACCCGGTTAGTAACAACAACCAGCCCGGGTATCGTTAGCCAGCTAGCTAACAGTGACAGTAGTCATACGGGCCTTACTAAGGTTAGGTTTAGCTAGTTGTGTTAGTCATGTAAATATACACAATTTCACAGTCATTGGTATCTGGATTAGCTCGTTGTATGTTAGACCTAATCATGTTTCTTCTCCACTTAACATTGGTCTCAACAGCTTGGTTGTCTTATGGCACTCTTTCCTTCATCCACAGTACTAAGCCGGTGGAGAAACCAACAGAGCTGATCATCCCTTTGATACGCAAAAACCGCTGGTACAAACAGGACGATGCCAAACCCAGCGAAAATGATTCAAAGGAGAATCCCGCAGTTCAGGAGCAAGACTCAGTTGAATCTCAAGCTGTCAAAGAGCTAATCGAAGGTGAGTTACCTTACTTTTTTAGTCCGGTTTGGGGTCACTTTATTCAAAACCTCGTGTCTCTAAATACTATTTTTTGTAGTAATGAGTCCCTCCATGAAGTCAGCAAGAACATTTCATTTTATTTTTGTTTTGTTTCCCTTAAACTTATAGTCTAGCAGTGTTCTCAGCCCTTACTGTGACAGCTGTGTAACACAATATCACTTTCCAATCTGTGTGACAGAATCCAGGAAGCTGCAGGAGCAGTGGAAAAATGATTCTCAAGCAGACCCCAATATGGCCATTCCTCTGCTTATGCAGAACCAGGCTCCAGAGGGTTTTGAAGATGGAGACCTTGTCAAAGTGGACCTGCGGCCCGAGTCGGTAAGGCTCAAAGACCGTGGTGGGGCAGAAGGCTTTAGGGACGCAGAATGTGTCAAGACGGACTTGAAGGAACAGAGAATAGGAAGTGGAAATAGGAAGAGTATAAGAACAGTGGTGGAACAGGAAACTGATTTTAAGGTGGCGGTGTGAGCAGGCTTGACCTAAAGATCTAAACAGTTGTTGATAAAGGGGTGGTGTACGAGATGATGCTGCTTACCTATTTTCCCTTTTGTCTTTGTTTAACCAAGGTCAGCATTCGTCCTGCATGTGCAGTGATGAGTGTAGTTTTATAAAGCCTAATCATAAGTGACAGGATGTGTGAAAGTGTTTGTGTGTTCTGAAGTGCTGAATGCTCAGTCGGTATGATGAGGAGCTGTGACCGAAGCTGTTCGAGGAGGAACAGGAGGGAAACAGACCATCGTAGTGACAGGATAACAGCAGGATGGATGGATCGAGGAGCATGAAGGCGAGGACGAGAGAAAGGGAGAGAGACGGAGAGAAGAGGCAGTAGATATTGTAACGGGGAGGCGATGTGGGAATATGCAAATCACAAAAACAGAAGGCTTGATAGTGGTGTGAGGGTTTACATTGCAGTGTAGTGATGGATGGATGGATGGATGGGCTAAGTGTAGAGGGAGGAAGTTCGAGAGGAACGGAAAAGTACCGTGAGAAAAAAAAGAGGTTGTGCCCCTATAGCAGGTGAATGCGTTTCAGACGTGGCCCAGACCTGGCTCAGATCATCCGTGTCTGCAGTGGGCTGGTCACACGCATGTGGCAGACCTGGGGGGTGAGACTGTGTGCTGACTGCAGCATCTTATGACAGTCCAACCAGAACTAAGCCAGTGTGTGTCAACATGACTGTTAGCCTGCGTGTGTGTGTGTGTGTACATGTACTCTGCAGAGTTAGGTTTTTTTCTTTGTTTGTTTGGCGTCTGAGCGAGAGTCAGATACCGTGAGAAAGGTGTTTGCAGTTGGCCTGGCGATGCTTTGGAGTGCATTAATACTGGAGGTTGACTTATTAGGATGTGTTAACTGATGGGACTATCCAGCCTTGCTGATCTGCATAGCTCGGTGTCAGCAGGACAGCTCAAGATCATTGTGCCACACACCGCCACACAGCGCCAATTTGCTTAAAATAGATTGTGTGTGTGGTGTGTGTGTGTGTGTGTGTGTGCGCGCGCGCTCTCTCTTGTTTGTATTGTGTATTTGTGTGTGTGCTTGTGTAAGAGTTCCCTGCAGAGAATATATGTATGTTTCTAATGAACTGCAAAGATGAAGTACCCCCCCCCCCCACACACACACACACACACACACACTATGTCCAAAATGCACTATCAGCAAAATAAGCTTGTTTCCTCCCTCCCTCCTCTCTCCCTTATTCCTCTTTCTCTCTCTCTCACTCATTCTTATGCTCTTTCTCTCTCTCTCTCTCTCTCTCTCTCTCTCTCTCTCTCTCTCTCCAAAGCTCTCTTCTTCCACTCCGTCTCCCTCGTTACCTAGGGACTGCGGTTAAGCAGTTGCCTCTCCGCCTTTTGGCAGTGCTGCCACCCCGTGTGTTCTGCAGCAGGTCAAAATAAATATCCTCGCCGCCGTTCAGCACTTAATGCCCTCTATCAGGGGGGGTATTTGGGGCATTAGATTTCAAACGTATCCTCCATTATGAAGACCTATACGTCCTGTGCCATGTGTAATGATGCTCTCGCGTGTCTGCTTCAGCCAGCGTGCCAGTGTTCTGCAGGCTACCGCTAGCATGTAGCCTAGCCTGTAGTGTAGCCTGTATGGATTTAGATCAGGGCATGCAGAACGGCTTTCGAACTGCCTTTGGTAAATGGCGTGTTAAAAACATGATCATGTGCTCCTATGTGCTGTAATTGAAATGCAGTCTGTATGCCTCTGGAGCAGGACATTTTTAACATGGGCTGATTTTGTGCGGTGGCACTTCCGTGACATGAGTGTAATTATTCAAATGAGACATTTACATATCAATTAGGGGTGAACATGTCAACATCACGTGGTGTCTTACTGCTTTATGGTGTGAGAGAGAGAGAGACTGAGAGACAGAGATACTGCGCCTGATGTGATCTCTTGTTAGTGTACAGACTGGCGCTCCGTTTTATGACGTGCGTGAAAGGCTGTAATGAGCTTTGCCCTGTCAGTCACCACAATGGAGATGTATGGTGCCTTTCTGTCTTTCTGGCCTGTCTGTCTGTCTGTGCTTAATGTGATTTCCCTTGTTAGCCCACAGAAGGGTACCACAGTGTGTGTGTGTGTGTGTGTGTGTGTGGTGTGTGCGTGTGCGTGTGCGTGTGCGTGCGCGTGCGCGTGCGCGTGTGTGATTGTTTAATGTGATTTGCCTTGTCAGTCCACAGATGCGGACTACGATCGGGTGCCAGTGGAGGCCTATGGGATGGCCATGATCCGAGGAATGGGCTGGAAGGCAGGAGAGGGCATCGGACGCACCTTCAAACAGTATGCCTCCTCATCTTCGTCTTCATCTTTCTCTTCCTTTCCCTGTTTCTCTTCATCTCACAGTCTATTCACACACACACACATGCGCAGGCATACACACACACTCTGTCTCTGTCTGTGTCTCTCTCTCTCTCTCTCTTATTTCTTATTTCATTATGTGGTTAAGCCCTACAGTGGCTGTACGATGTGAGATTCAAAGCAAGTTTTTTTTTTTTTTTTTTAAAGCTTGCTGTGTGGCAAATCTCAGTTCGGAGGCTGCCCCGAATGTTTCATCCCGTCAAGTGCTTATCATCCTGCAAGTCGTTTTAGTTGTTATAGCAACCCTTGTGATGTTTTCCCATTCGGAATGTCTGTTGTTTCAGCTCTCTGTTTTGCCAAAGCTCAAATTGGAACATCTGTGTGCATTTAATATGATTGTTAGAGAGATTGTGAGAGATCTGCTCAGAGGGATTGGCTGTGCTTGTTATGGCTCTGTGGGGGGTGGTGGGGGGGACAGGCCCCTTCAGCTGAAAGTGTCTAATGACCCTGGTTGAGGTAGGATAATGATGACTGTCTGGCCGCCTGGGTCACTGCCACCCCGGCTAGCACCGAAGCGGCCTGCTGGTATGAGGCCTTGATCAGTGTAGCTGGGAACACGTGACGCTCAGCTCTGGGCCGTTTTTTTTTTTTTTTTACCCCCTGGCGCTGTGGTGGCATATGCTGTTACGGGTTCCGGTGCCCATCCATTCGTCCGGTGGATTATCTCACCCACTCAAAGCCCCACGAGGCAACAGGAGATTATATATTTTTATATCCCAAGAGCAGGGAAGAATCAAAATCATAGCAATCGTAATCTCATGTGCTTAAGAGCCCATCTGCTTTTTTTCCTGTCATACATGGAAGTGGGCTGACCATCCTAAATGGGATGAGATGGAGGGAAGAGGAAGAAGAAGAAGAAGAAGAAGGGGGGAAAAAGAAGCAATCATGGGCCTCTGCCCAGGCCAGCTTTGCCCTCGTGCCAATATCGATTACTTTTCTTTTCCTTGGTTTTGTAGAGGAACTATTCTTGGATTAAGAAGTGTCGTCCTGCCTCAGACATTAATTCTTGTGTAGTGTCGTATTTGGGATGCTTTTCAAAGAAGCTTTTATCGTGAAATATATTTTTCCCTGAAAAGACGCTCTGTAAACAGCTAGACTTAACTTTTTCTCAGTAACCAAGGGCCTTTTTTTACGACTTCCTGACTTGGTGGAAAGATTATCCATCTTTTTAGGGTGTGGATAATATCCTTCATCTGCGGTCTAACCCTGTCAGTTATTTGTTTGTTTGTTTGTTTGTTTTATTTAAAAAAAAATTAACCATTGTTTGTAGCTTGTGTTGTGTGAAACCCGCACGTTCTTACTGTGAATGGATGATAATGCTTATTCATGCCGACTGATGCTTTGAAATATTGTACCCTGAGGTGTCACACGGTCAGACAGTTTGCTTTGTCATCGTAACAATGACCTTATGAAACAACAGTGTCAAAGCTGTAAGAAGGGCCCCAGCACAACACCTCCACCAGCCACTCGCTCAAACTGGAGTGTGTTGGGTGAAACATGGCATTAAGGAATAGATTCATTCCATGAAGGGGTGAGTCTAGAGGTAGTCTGATGCTTATTGCATGAAGGGGTGAGTCTAGAGGTGGAGTCTGATGCTGCTGATGCTTATTGCATGAAGGGTGAGAGTCTAGAGGTGGAGTCTGATGCTTATTGCATGAAGGGGTGAGTCTAGAGGTAGTCTGATGCTGCTGATGCTTATTGCATGAAGGGGTGAGTCTAGAGGTAGAGTCTAGAGGTAGTCTGATGCTTATTGCATGAAGGGGGTGAGTCTAGAGGTAGTCTGATGCTGCTGATGCTTATTGCATGAAGGGGTGAGTCTAGAGGTGGAGTCTGATGCTTATTGCATGAAGGGGTGAGTCTAGAGGTAGTCTGATGCTGCTGATGCTTATTGCATGAAGGGGTGAGTCTAGAGGTGGAGTCTGATGCTTATTGCATGAAGGGGTGAGTCTAGAGGTAGTCTGATGCTGCTGATGCTTATTGCATGAAGGGGTGAGTCTAGAGGTAGAGTCTAGAGGTAGTCTGATGCTTATTGCATGAAGGGGGTGAGTCTAGAGGTAGTCTGATGCTGCTGATGCTTATTGCATGAAGGGGTGAGTCTAGAGGTGGAGTCTGATGCTTATTGCATGAAGGGGTGAGTCTAGAGGTAGTCTGATGCTGCTGATGCTTATTGCATGAAGGGGTGAGTCTAGAGGTAGAGTCTAGAGGTAGAGTCTGATGCTTATTGCATGAAGGGGGTGAGTCTAGAGGTAGTCTGATGCTGCTGATGCTTATTGCATGAAGGGGTGAGTCTAGAGGTGGAGTCTGATGCTGCTGATGCTTATTGCATGAAGGGGTGAGTCTAGAGGTGGAGTCTGATGCTTATTGCATGAAGGGGTGAGTCTAGAGGTAGTCTAATGCTGCTGATGCTTATTGCATGAAGGGGTGAGAGTCTAGAGGTGGAGTCTGATGCTGCTGATGCTTTTTGCATGAAGGGTGAGAGTCTAGAGGTGGAGTCTGATGCTGCTGATGCTGATGCTTTCCTCTGCTGTTGACAGCTCCCCCGCAGCAAGTGAAACAGAATATCGTAAGCTTAAGTCCCTGGTATAATTTGGTTCTGTTCTCATTCATGCCACTGGGGCTCTGGTACCAAAGGCATCCGTATTTATGAGGTGTGAAGTGCATTTGTTTGCTGCGAAGGTGACACCTGTCACTGGCTGTGTAATTGCCTGAAGACTTTGCTTACATGGGCTGTGTCTGACTGCCTTTGGTGATGTATCTCTGCATCAGTGTCATACTCGCACAGAATCACACTTTTATTAGTGTTGTTGTTGTTGTTGTTGTTTTTTCAATCCAAGTATGAAACTCAGTTTAGGAATGTAGGTGGGATAGCCTCATAAATAAACAATTTCTGGTGGAGATGTGGGTGTAACTTTCATTATTGTCACTTTTTTTTCTCATTACTCAACTGGTCTGACATGTAGTCTAATACACATTCACAACACTTTTCTGTCTGTCTGTCTGCCTCCCCCTGCTTTTCTCTCTCTCTCTCTCTCTCTCTCTCTCTCTCTCTCTCTCTCTCTCCCCCTCCCTCTCAGAGACATAAAGCCCATTGAGCACCAGCTGCGGCCCAGGGGTCTGGGTCTGGGGGCCGACCGCTCTTCCATCCAGGACCTGGAGCCCGGCAAGCCCAAGCGCCCGCCCAAGCCCGGCGACGAGCGCAAGGAGGAGGAGCAGTTGGTGCTGGGGCCGGGCGGCTTCGTGCTGGTGCAGAGCGGCGCTCACAAGGAACTCTACGGCAAGGTGACCACCACCAACACACACACACACACACACACACCCTCTCTGGGGAGCAGGGCATCAGGGCCGTCCCCAGCAGACAAATAGGGATGCTGCTTGAAGATGGTGATGCTGTTGGCACAGTCCCCCTGGCTGATATGAGTGCTGTCAAGACAGGATATGGCTGCTCACTGATTGTGGCTGATATACCCATTGGCTAGTCATGGTTAAGATATACCCATTGGCTAGTCATGGTTAGGATATACCCATTGACTAGTCATGGATAAGATGTACTCATTGGCTGTTTGTAACGTTGTGACATTTTCTGATAGTGGTGCAGTATACATTAATATCTAGTAAAGTTCACTGGTAGTGCAGCACAGTCTTCCTCTAAAGTTCAGTGGCTTAATTGTGACATGATTCAAAGATACTCATCGTCCCCCTAAATCTCACAGAACTGCGGTTGATTGTGATCTCATTAACACTGGCTTGTGGAGCTTCCCTAAAGTGCTACTGATGCTATGTGTTTATCATTGCTTGTTTGAAGCCTCCCAGTACCCTTCTCCTTATCTTTTTATTTTATTTTTTAAACCTATTATCTGAGCAAAGTCGATCATGTTTGGGAGTTGAATGTGAAGTGTCTGGAAGAGAGATGAAAAAGCTTTGCGTTTCAGAGTTTTTGGAACTGGCCTGAGGTGTGTTGGGTGTGTGAGTGATGGAGCTGATCAGACAGCTGTAACGTCTCCAAACACAGATCGAGGGGGTTGATCCAGACAACGCGCGTGTGGTGGTGAAGCTGGCCATCGGCGGCAGGGCGGCGACCATCAGCCAGCACTCTCTGCGCCTCGTCACCCGCAAGGAGTACGACAAAAACAGCAAAGACCTCAGTAAGTCAGACCCTCTCTAAGTCACTTCAAGCATCCCCAAAGCAGGCACCTCCGTCAGTTACAAACAGCACCCCCAAAG
The DNA here is from genome assembly GCF_900700415.2 of Clupea harengus. Lineage (NCBI taxonomy): Eukaryota > Metazoa > Chordata > Actinopteri > Clupeiformes > Clupeidae > Clupea > Clupea harengus. Next base: position 30,330,201 of record NC_045155.1, read on the forward strand.
CAGGCACCTCCGTCAGTTACAAACAGCACCCCCAAAGCAGGCACCTCCGTCAGTTACAAACAGCACCCCCAAATCAGGCACCTCCGTCAGTTACAAACAGCACCCCCAAATCAGGCACCTCCGTCAGTTACAAACTCACCAAAAACACAAGCAGTACTACATCTACCACCAGGCAGTATGTCCATGTCACCCTTTGCCAGTTACAGAGAGGCTAAAAGTACCAATATTACCACACATACCTCACAGCGTGTCTGAATATCTTTAACTACAACCAAGGCTCAATCCCTAGCAAGGCGCAAAGATGCCAAAAGCAGAAGTATTACCGCAAAAGTCCTCAGTTAGTGAGCATCGGTCAGTTTAACCACAACCAAAACACGGGGCCCTCAGGAGGTACCTCAAATACAGCAGCGTCCTCAGGCTCAGTTTTAACCACTAAAAGTTTAATCAAGGACAAAACACGAGACACGGGGCAGATTCAACGGAATGTCTGTCCCAGTTGGGAGTCACAGTTCACCTAATTACTCACGCCAGCACTCATCGCCCTAATACACACTCGCAGTGTTGACCGGTAAATACTGGAAAAACGGTGGAAACCAAACCCTAGGGTGACGGAGGAGGATTGCCATGGAAACTCCTGTCTCATGCTGGTATGGTGCAGCCATGTCATCGTTGTGTTTATCGGTAAAATTGGCTCTGGCCGGCACCCTTTTCACCTCCCCACTGTAAAAAACGTCTGGAAGGTTCCAGAAAAACTCGCTGAGTGACAGAGTCGCTGAAGGACAGAGAGGGTGGGGGTTGGGCGGGCGGGAGGGGGTCGTGCTGATTTTTAAGAACTGGTTTCACTTTGACAGCTGACATTTGAGCCGATAGCAGAAGCCGATCTGTCTTGAGTGAGCGGTTTCAACCCCAAACAACCCCTGCAGGCTCCCCTAGGTTTATGTTCTGTAATCACACAAGAAGCAGTTTTGAGGGTTGGCACACACACACACACACACACACACACACACACACACACACACACACACACACACACACACACACACATTCACAAGTACACAGTCAGTAAGCCGAACTACTCTGAATCCAGTTATTCGAATTCACTGATGCCATATTAGACACACACACACACACACATCTGAATCCAGATCTTCTAATTCACTGATGCCATATTAGACTTCCGTTTCACATCCGAGTCCATTAGTTGTACACATCCACGCAGTGATGCATTAGTTGTACACATCCACGCAGTGATCCATTAGTTGTACACATCCAGGCAGTGATGCATTAGTTGTACACATCCAGGCAGTGATCCATTAGTTGTACACATCCAGGCAGTGATGCATTAGTTGTACACATCCACGCAGTGATGGAGTCATGCAGTGATGCATTAGTTGTACACATCCACGCAGTGATGCATTAGTTGTACACATCCACGCAGTGATGCATTAGTTGTACACATCCATGCAGTGATGCATTAGTTGTACACATCCACGCAGTGATGCAGTCATGCCTCCAATACCTCACTGAAAATAACACCTGATATTTGCCTCTCTGTTTTGACCACCAGGCCGCCTCGGCAAAGCCCACAAGGAAAAAGAGAAGGAGAAAGAGAAGGAGAGGGAGAAAGAAAAGGAGAAGGAGAAGGAGAGGGAGAGGGAGAGCGCACACGAACTGGGAAATGGGAAAGACGACCGGGCGAAGGACAGACTGTCAGAGAGAGATCGTGAACGAGACAGAGAGAGAGACAAAGACAAAGACAGAAGAAAGGACAGAGACAGAGACGACCGCAAGAGGAAGCATCAGGAGTCGAGCTCCGATCGGTAAGCCTGCACATATTACTGATGCTGTAGAGCCTATGGCACGTAATCTGTTTGAGACCCTTGTGAAGCTGACACTTATCCTGAGTATCGGGCGCTTTGGATGGCGTTGCGGTTGTGCTATTGACAGTGCTTGTGCTTTGAGGGAAGATTTTAATCAGGTATCCACTACAAGCTCACGTGCTCATATCGATGTTGCGGCCGCAGAGGCCAAGTGGCATCTCCAGAGGTGATCCCCACACTCATCCATCACTGACAACATACCCCCCTTCTTCTCCCCCCCCACCCCCACCCCCACCCCAGGGACAAGCCCCAGCCCCCGAAGGAGTCACGGATAGCCCCGCCCACCATCACCTGGCTACAGAGAGACCTGACGGTGCGATTCATCGACAAGGCCTTTAAAGGGGGGCGCTACTACAACTCCAAGGTACAGAGACTACAAATCACCACAAACAGATATTATCTGATCACTCTTTACCTAAACAAATTTCCTAATCTGATCACTCTTTACCTAAATTTCCCTCGGGATTAATAAAGTATCTATCTATCTATCTATCTATCAAATCACCACAAACAGTTATTATCCGATCACTAATTACCTAAACCAATCACCACAAACGGTTATTATCCGGTCACTCATAATCTAAACAAATCACAACAAACGGTTATTATCCGGTGAAGGCTCTTTGTGGTGAACGTGTATTCATGGCTTCTGCTTTCACATAGAATGTAGGGTTTTGCTCATTTGCTCAGAATGTTATGTTCTTGTGTTGACTGATGATGGGCTTGTTGTCCTATCATTGCCATAGCCAAATCACAAATATTTATAATATTTATCAATCTATATCTGTCTTATATGTGACCAGTAACATTCCAACTGACCAACAAATTAGCAGGAAAAAAATAAATAATTATTTGATTATTCTTTTCAATTCAATTATAAAAAAATATTAAACGAAAATGAAATGTTCCTGGTGTCATTTGAATTGTGTGTTGTGTTTATTGTCCATGCCAGGTGTTTATGTGTCGTGTAGGACGTGCTGACTCCTTACACCTGTGTGCATCGCATGTTGTATTTATTGTCCATGCCAGGTGTTGAGGTGTGTGTCCCTGTTTGATTTCAGATGAGAGTGGAAGACGTGTCGACCCCGTACACCTGTGTGTGTCGCACAGAGGAGGGGCGCCTGCTCGACGGTAAGCACGAGACGCCGGTGACGCCAAACGAGAAGGAACACGGTCAAAGACCTGCAATCACAGTAGACATTCGGTATCTAAGTGCTTAGGGTGTTTATCAAAACTTAGCCTGAAATACCTCAAAGATTCCACTTGAGGAATGAGCCATTTGGTGTTGCGGTAACGTTTTAAAAGTAATAACGTTACTGTTTGATAGGCTTAAAGCCTTTGATCAGATCCCTGCTGTCTGTTGGTTGGTGCTGGGCCTTTCCTCACATTCTCTCTCTCTCTCGCTCCCTCTCTCTCTCACTCTTTCCCTCCCTTTCTCTCTCCCTCTCTCTGACTTTCTCTCTCTCTCCCCCTCTCCCTCCCCTCTCTCTACCTCTCCCTCTCTCCCTCCCTCCCTCTCACTCCGTCCCTCCTCTCTCTACCTACTACAGATGTGAAGCAGGCAATGCTGGAAACCATAGTTCCGAAGAAGGACACCGACTACATCATGGTGGTGCTGGGACAACACAGGGGGCAGGTACGTGTGACCCCTCCCTCCGTCACTCATGTCCACTGCAACAGGCTTGCCCAAAGATCTCTCCAGAGGCCCAGTGTTTTCCGTAAATATATATTTCATGCCCGAATAGCTGGAGCTAATCATGTGAACTGTTTTGGTGTTTTGGTGTTTTGTGGTGCCTGAGAGTTTTCCCTCAGGGTTCACGTTCGATTAGTAGCTGCAGGAAAGTGAAAAATGATGCACAGTATTACAAGAAGGGTGCTAAATCAAAAAGGCAGATCTCGTACGTAAATAAGAACCCGAGACTGCTCCGAATAAATATGGAAAGGTTGGTTGTCATCATCTGAATTAAGACCTGGTGTGATCAGCAATGATTCATATGGTAATGGGAAGCTAGTGAATGAAGCTTACCTCAGCAGTAACAGGCTCGTGTGTGTGTGTGTGCGTGTGTGTGTGTGTGTGTCATCCAGGTGGGCCGGATTCTGAGGCGGGATAAGGAGAAGTGTCGGGTCATGGTGCAGCTGGACCGCTACGAGGAACAGGTGTTCACGATGGACTACGACTCCATCTGCCATTACGTGGGCGGAGTGGACCACTGACGCGTCCCCACCCCCACTCTCTCACTGCGGACCCATCCCTCCTCATTCCCACTGCCTGCCAGCCCGGAGTGTGTGCCCAGACCACCACAGGAACTCCATCACCATCCACACCAGCTGCACCACCTGTCACCACACCACAGCACAGCACGCCCTTTCAGATTCCCCCAGCCTCTTTCCTTGTTTTTATATGGTCTGTAAGATGATGCTATATTGATGTTATCAAGATTTTTTTGCAATAAAAAAATATCATGTCAAGAGCAGTGCCCATCCGTCTGTCAGTACTGTCACGAGCGCCGAGGCAGGTTGTTTAAAAAATGGCTGCTGCTTGTTCATCTGAACTTCAGCCTGACGAAGATGGAGGCCCCCCTCCACGGTGAAGTGACAGTAATGGCGAGAGCCGTGGAAATATGACTCTCATTTGCAAAAGCAGCGTAATTTATCTGCGCTCGGCTGGGGGAAGATTCGCGGCACAGCCGTGTGTGAGAGCCAGATGCCAGCAGGAAGTCAAAGCCCATATTCACTCCAATATGTGATTTACATTTCTACTAGAGGAATCCATGCAGGGAGCAGGGTAGCGTCAGTGGGGCGTCAGTGGAGTGTCAGTGAGCAGTGTGGCGGCAGTGAGCAGTGTGGCGGCAGTGAGCAGTGAAGTGTCAGTGGGCAGTGTGGCGTCAGTGAGCAGTGAGGCGTCAGTGAGCAGTGAGGTGTCAGTGAGCAGGCTCATTCTGATCATCCCACCCCACCTTTAGTCACCTAGATTAACACATCTGAGTGTTACCTGTATTTTAGTGGAATTTGTGCTCTCCAGGAACAAAAAGTTAAAACATATTTAAAGTTTTTTTTTGTTTTTGTTTTTTTCAAAGCTACTACCAACATAATTTGAATCTACCAATCGTAGTGTTTATGTATCTTTCAGAGAAGTTTATCTCAGAACACTCTTGATGTGTGCCTCCTGTGATAATCAGTGATAGATCTGTGAATGGGACGTGAGGCACTGTGGCATATTGTTCACCACAGTGGGTAAACACTGACTACATAGTGGTCATAGTCACATCAACCACCTCACCCTTTCCATTAGAGTGGTATTTTTTTGTATCAATTTTTCTTCACTGTGTGCTAGGCTTAACCCCACACCCCCACACACACACAAATGATTTTCTATTACTTCTGCCAATATTTAAGCTTTAGAACCATTTGAATTTCACAATTATATTTTGTTTGTTTTGGAGAGGGTTGTCTTCTCTTACAAACCAAATCACAATTGTACTGTAAATAAACAGATGTTTGACGTCAAAATGGTTACACAGGCTATCATACTTCCTCCTTCATGCAGTGATGCACATTTGCGTCACACAACTCTGTTGTTGCTTTTCCCTTGTACCAGCATTTCATTAATCCCAGGAGAAACCAAAGATAAGCCCCAAATCCCATAACAAACATGGCAGATGCTCAAGTTTGTTTTCTTTTAGAGAAAAAAAAAAAGCAATTTCATTTTATTTCACTGAAAATGACTCAAGTCTTACTTTCTACTCTCAGCATCTGCTTCTGAATTCTTACAGAAGAAAAAAATTTTTTTACACAACATTAATGTCCAACCTTCTTTTTTTAATAGAAAAGTAAAATATATTTACAAAAAAAAAAGCCACATACCACCCACCCACATGGGGGAAGAAAACCAGGTGACCTGAACAGCATAGTTAATTCAATCAGGAGCGCTGCAGCGGCCTTGCAAGCTGACACAAGCAAAACGAAAGACCTTCAAGCCAGCAGAGGACAAGCTGCTCTCCCTGGCACAGATGCTCAGCCCAGAGCCGCGGTCCCAGCCCCACACAGCAGAGCCCCGTGCAGCAGGATAGAAATAGACTACGGCCTCACACCGTACACCACAGATCCACTCGCGTACATATAGGTTTATTATGCACGGCTTGATGAACACCACACGCAGGGGTGGCTACGATTGAATTAGTCACAACGACTTCCCCTTCAGAAGTCTGATTAAAACAATTAGGGGGACATAAGGAAGCTGAAGATGATGTGTCCATACTCTGCCACCAATAAGCTTGTGGGTTACACTTCCATTGGGACTTGGGCTACAAAAGGATCTTGTTTCTGCTCGCATCATCCAAAGACATTACTCGCGGCTTGAAATATGTACACACATTACTACAGTGACATTTGTAGCTCTCTGTTGATGCCTCATAGATGAGCCAGAGGACCCCGATGCAGAGACAGTGTAGAGAACAGCTGGTGGTGGTGGAGGTGGTGGTGGTGTCGCCCAAGCTGCTGGTTCTCTCCGTGGGTATAGGTCTCCATCTGTGTGAGGTCAGTCAGAGTCCCGTTTGGTGAGTTCGGCGTTGGCCCGCAGGACCGCTCCGGGACTGGGATACGGCCGCTGCTGGAACAGTGGTCCCGCTGCTGTGGTGTCCGCGCCCGTCTTCGCCTCGTTGCGCTTGGGCAGGCCGGTGGACCACGAGCCCCTGAGAGGAGAGATTCATTGCATTTAGTCACCCTGAAGATTCAGTCACTACAGTGCAGGTAAATACACCATTACTGCTCACTGTGAAAGACAACTGTTTCAAACCATGAGACGATCCAACTTTTGTAAGCATAGACTTATGTGCTGGTATTGTTTAGTGAAGTGAACAACACTATGCTATGCCTGCGTGTGCAAATACGTAAATTTGTAATGTTGTGACCTCTTAGCTCCAGACTATTTGCAATGTTTAATCTGGTGCTTGAACCACATTGTTATAAAAATCAAATAAAAACTCAGTCTCATGTGAGAGAAATGAACTCTTGGGCCTAGTACACATGTATTACTTTGGAGCATCGGAGTAGGCACTGGGATCCATCGGGTCCATCTCCTCTGGTTTGCGATCCCTCCCTGCAAGAGAGAAACAGCACGTGTCAAGAATTCATGTCTTCATGAACAATTAGGCACTACTCGTCTGTGTCGGTGTGTATGATGTGTGTGGGGGTTACCTCTTTTGGGTTTATTGTATGGAGCAGCATCTTCTCTCCTCTGCATCCGTCTGTCCCCCCGGTCTCTGTTGTCTCTCCCCTCCTCTCGCTGCCTTTCTCTCTCTCGATCTCGTTCCCGCTCCCTCTCCCATTCCCGGTCTCTTTCTCGTTCCCTGTCTCTTTCTCGTTCCATCTCTCGGTCAACCTTCTCAATTTGTTTCTCAACTCTCAAGCCGTCTCCCGGATCTCCTGAGGACCAGAAGAGATAAAAACCTCAGCAGCTAATTTTAAAACATTTGCAAGATTTTAGTGCCGAGCATCCAAGTCTTTAATTCTTTGAATGTTATCAATAAGTCATATGAGCTGAAATATCAACGAGGTTAGCTGGATCAACAGCTCTCACCTTTCTGCTTCTTTGCAGGTTTGGTCAAAACAGCTCCGGGGTCGTTTGGAGCAAGCCACGACACCAGGTCTGTCTCCACATTCCAGTAGTACGGCAGACCACTGTTAACATAACCAGCAATGGATGGTTACATTTACAAGGAAAGGCTTTGAACTATATCACTAAGCAGAAAAATATGAAAGTTGATGGCAGGGGACAGCAGCTTACCAATCAGGGTCAAATACTTTGTACCAGTTAGTAGGTAAATTCTCTACTCTGGTGGCCTCATAGTCTACATCGTTGTCATCATAATCCTCAGCAATGATCTCCTCCTCAGCTTCTAGTGAAATGCAAACACATACACCTTTCACGATTGGGGAATATTTGTTGTATCTGTCTGAATTTTATAGCAAATAATACTTTTCGTAAAGAAAGTCCTGAGAATCATCTGAACTCGTGTTTCCACTGTTAGCAGCAGCAGTAAGATATTAACCTAATATAGTAAATTGCTTGAAAGCGATCGGTAACTTACCATGCTCTGACTGTTTTAAAATTCCTCTCTTTGCAAGACGGGCTAGTAAAGCCGGTGGGAGAGGCATCCTAGAGCCCAAGAAAAGTGTACGTATTTAAAATAATGAATGAAATGAAGATACCCGAATGTTGAAAAAAAAACATTTACAACAGGACTCTGCAGCACATAGCACTGTACATAAAGTTACTTTACGGTTATAACATTGATTGTATTATTCATTGTTGTCATAATCACTGTACATTGAATAGCAGACGATAAGGGTGTGATAACTGTTGAAGCTAACATTACTTAAAACCCAATGGCTATGCTAGCTAGCCTCACATTAGCTACTACGAAGATTTAAAAGCTGCGTGCACCTCGTAGCAAATGCTATTGTAGTCAAACACGTGTGTAGTAAATACATAGATTAAGCCCACAGCCAATGTATTTTTCATACAGCCTTACCTAAAAGTGAAAAACAGACTTTCAAAACCTGTTGTCTTCAGACCGTCTATCTGCTGTCGATGGCTCAGGCAGAGAACGTTCATTCATTAGACGCATGATGATGACGTCATAGATCCAGCAGTAAAAAAACAGTAAATTATAGAAAATAAGCATGAGAACATTAAGGCATAAAAACAGTAAAATATAGGAAATAAAAGCATAAAAAGAATAATAAAAATCACTAGTCTACTGAAGTAAGCAATTCAGTGTATTGAATTGTGTGTATAGTATGGTGTATTTGGTTAATTTAGCATGCATCATTTTCTTAATATATGAATTGATATATATTGATTTATATTACTGTTTAAGACAAAAAGAATGAACTGATAGTCTAAGATTAAAAGTCGTGCTTCAACCTTTGCAAATGCATGTAGATGTGTTGTGTATGTGCGCGTGTTTGGTGTTGGTACATCAATTACTTTCATTTCATGTCTTTCTACAAAAAGAACAAATCGGTTCAAGATCACATTAGACAACTGGCCTATGTTCAGTTCCAAAAACAATCACCTCTTCAGAACTGGCATTCACTGACCAATATTTATGGTGATATGGTGATCAGACATGTTTTGCATCAGCGCAGTAGTGACTTTCCTATCTTTAGTTGCCTTTGTGCTTGCTCCAGGGGGGTTCAGAGTCTGGGCTCAGTAAAGCACTTTGAGACAATTGTATTGTCTTGGCGCTATAGAAATACAATAAAAAAGAGTTTAATTTAACACTAGAAGTTCTTTGAGGAGAGAGCCTGCTAATTTGACAGAAATTATGGATGTCTTGCTTGGGCAGGACCTCCATGTGCCAGGGAAGCAGACATTTCCATGTGTCCATGTGTTTATATGAACAGGGTTGTAAGGCAAAGATGTGGTTAGACACTTCTGAGAAGCTGTTTGCTTTTCCCTCACTAAGCGCTTTAGGTAAATAACAACTAGTTAGACAATAGCCTTTCTGTGTGTATTCTTAAAAAGGTCTTAAAAGTTAAGTCTTAAAAGGCTATTCTGAAAGGCTACAAAAAATGTTTTTTCCAGGAGTGGTCCCTCAACTTTATTGTCAGATTAAATTGTTTCTGTATGTTGTAAGCACACCCTAGACTAGCACTACTCTCAGAATGCTCATTTTTGCTTTCCTCTCGTCAATAAACATATTTTCCAGTAAAATGCCCACTTATACATTTTGATGGCATTAACCTACCATCCATTGTTGGTTTTCAAGACGTTTAGTGGGCAAATTAGGGGCGTAGCCCATTTCGCCTTCAGAAAACAATGATTGGTCTCTTCTGTAATGAGAAACCCACATGGTTTTCTGGCCACACTTTATAAAGCTAAGGTATTGAACATGGATCCAACGTCAGAGAAAAGACTGGGTGTGGAATGGAAGGAAAGGGAGTGAATGGCAGTTCTGTCGGCGGTGGTGGATGCAACGGCTTGGTTTGTCGGTAACAAAATCTATTTAGCACTCTTTTTTGTAACTCTTACTCTACCTTTAATTAGGCCTCCAGTAGCCTACTGATAGGCTAAGCTATAATTAGAAGCACTCACCACAAAATTAATTATCCCTAGTTTGGCGTCGCCTAGGCTACTAAACTTGAAATTAGTTAATTAATAATTGAACATAATATAAACGTTGGCCTTTTAACTGCTTGGGTTGTGTTTTCCTGTCTATTTGAATTGCAGAACCCGTGGACAACATTTTGACAGTATTTGGGTATGCCCTCCTAAATAGGATACGTCAGTTAATCTCCTCATTAGCATCTAAACCTTCGAGCATCCGTGGGTGGACTTTGAAAATGACGTCATTTAGCCCACTTTCATACACTTTGGTAGTGTACCGTTGAGCTTTTGCCTCCCAGCATTTACAAGTATCTCTGCAGGCTGAAATGGATCGTTATAGGATGCCTTACAGGCCCCCGAAAAAGCGGACTTTTAACGCTAGAACAGAAATCTGCAGGTATTGCGTTCAAAAGTCAAAACTTGCTAACGACAGTTATCCAAGTTTGTGACAAAGTTTCGTCAACAGATTCCCGAACTCCTAACGTTAGCTAGCACAATTAGCGATAGCTAGCCTGGTTGTTTGTGTTCAGCTCAGATGTTTTGCATCCGATTGTGAACACATGGAATGACTTGAATAGTGCCGATGTACTATCTGTACTCATTTTAAATGGTCCGTTATACTGCGATGACGTTATCTAGCTACTTTCCCTTTCTATATCGTAAACATTAGCCAGTCAGCTAACCTCTGGTAACTTCCCGTTGCCTCGGTTTCAGACCTTTGCTGATAAACAAGTTGCGTTCGACACTTGGCTTGATTTGGTATAGTGTGTTTAACTGTTCGTGTGAAACAAGTTTTTAGTTGTCATTCCTAAGTAGGATATGGATTTAACGTCAGCTTCTCGTATTTTGAGGAAATGTGTTTTTCCCAGCAGATATTGTAAGGTGAACCTCTTAACGTTACTCCGTTAACGAGACCATCTTTTTCAGGCAGTTTATGAGTGGATCATGTCGATATGGTCAGAACTGTCACTATCTGCATCACTCTCCGCCAACTCAGATATGCTGGTACTTCCAAAAAGGTGACTGTTGGTTCGGAGACCGCTGCAGGTGAGTGCTTTAGGTGCTTAACATTAGGCAAGCCAAATGGACGGTGCAACAGGTCTCTTTGATGTCTTAAAAATTCTGTTCACAAATTGATGTCCACAAACTGTTTGAAGGTATGTCCACATCCCTGCTCCTGATACTTCCGAGAGCAGGCGGGGTTCAGCACCTGCTGTTCTTTCTCCAGCCAGAGGTGAGCAGACGTTCCCTGCAAGACGTGGCTCAGAGCCTTGGGTAGTCGGCTCACAAAGACTCTATGGCCAAGGCAGAAGAGGCTCCGAGCCACTGGTCACAAACACAGCAACATTAGAAAGAAGCTTTGAACATTTAACCACAAGAATTGCAGAAGAGGAGGATGGATATACGGAGACAACACCCCCACATAATCAGCAAGGTACTATTTTCTTTTGTCGTATTGGCTTTGCATATTTGTATGAAGCAGACATGTGATGTTGTCCAACTTGACGTTCTTGGAAAATCACAAGTATCTGCTATATTTTAAAAGAACCCTTTTCATTGGTCACATTACTGTTCCTAATAAATGTGTAGGATTCTCAAAAGCCTCTGGAAGGCTGGAAATGAAATTCATTAAAGCTGAGCAGTCATTAGATGGGTGAACTTTTAAACAAGGGACCAACCATGGCCATGTTGTCATTAAAGGTGCAGTTTGTGATTCTGATGAAGGGTTGTTGATATTTTGGCTACACAAAAAGTGTATTGGAATAGAATAACAAACTCTTGTGAACACTGAATCATGATTGAATTGTTCATGATAATGGTCATATGCAGTTTGTGCAAGTACTCTGGAAACCGAGTAACCTTTTGAAAATGCAGCTCATAGATTAATGTTGAATCGCTCCACCTCCTTGCCTGTAATGTGTGTTAAAAGCTCACCTGATGCACTTTGGTTCACAGTCGACAGCAGTTATTGTTCTGACGCTGTCCATGCAAGCGCAGCAAACAGCCAACCGCTGGACCGGGGCATATCAGCAGCCAGCGTAGACGCACAGGTGTGTAACACTTCAGTAGACTCTAGTTTTGGTCTAATACAGTGTGATATTCTGTGTGGTTATCGTTTGGTTAACTGTAGAGCTGGGGGTTAGTTTGGGTAGTTGAGCAGTCTGATCTGTTGCCAAGTTGCAGTTTGAATTGCAATTGATTTAGTTCAGGGTTTTTTTTCTTTTTTTTTTTCCATAGTATGATAAATGTGTTTTGGAGCGCACGTGCGCAGAATGTGATCCTATGGAGTTCTGACTCCTCAGTCATAAAGAAATAGGATAATCTACTATAGTATTTTCATAAAAGCTGAATAGCTATCTGGCACTCTTGTTTTGCTTCACCTTTTACTCTTTTGATTGACAGGAGCCTTCAGATGGAGCCAACCATGCTGGCGCTGCAGCCTTCACCCCCCGCCGCCCAGAGGAGCCGTCGGCCTACGAGCAGAGCAAAGACGTGGTGTGTGGCATCTGCATGGACAAGGTGTATGAGAAGAGGGACGCCCAGAGCCGGCGCTTTGGCATCCTGCCCAACTGCTGCCACGCTTTCTGCATCGAATGCATCGTCACCTGGCGGAAGACAAAAGAATTCCAGGAAGAGGTCATAAAGTGAGTGAAGATGTGTGCCAATTATTATCTTTGGGGTTTAGGAAGGAACCCCACCCTCCCCTTTTCAGAGTTTATACATATAATTGTAACTTGGAACACAGCCTGATGCTACTGCTACTACCACCATGACTATGATTATGTTGCTGCTGAATTAACTTGTACTCTGCATATTTTGCACCCAGTTTAGAAATGTAAGTTTTTTTTTTTTTTTGTGATGTGTTGCAGGGCCTGTCCGCAGTGCAGAGTGAAGTCTTCCTACTATATTCCTTACAGATATTGGGTTAAGAACGGCAAACCCAAAGAAGACCTAATTGCATCCTTCAAAGAAAGAAGCAGGTTGGATATAATCGACATCTTCAGTCTTGATTGTATCGTGTTTGCCATCCAGTTTTGTACAAGACATTTTTAACTTTTTTTTTTTTTTTACCCAGTAAATTAAAATGCAGGTTCTTCTCAAGAGATGGCTGTTGTCCCTTTCAGTCTGAGTGCATCTACCACCATGAAGGTCCTGCTGGTCGCCCACGGAGACGCACGGTAAGATGTGCCCTACAATGGTAATCAGTCCTGTTGTGAGGGGTGGTCCCCCTCTGCCGTGCGTGTGTGTTGTGTGTTGTGTGTGTGTGTGTGTGTGTGTGTGTGTGTGTTAAATGAGGGGAGGTAAATGTGGCGCATAGTATGCTTGTTCATCACCATAATCTATATGTCTAATCTATACTTCTATATTAACAGCCTCGCCGAACTGTGGAGGACTTTGAGGATGGCTTTCAAATTATGGACTATATAATTGCCCTTACATTGGTTGGAGCCCACTACGACACCGATGATGACGATGACGAAAGTAATTATTACTACTATGACGATGATTTTCTGGACTCGCTGTTCTGGGATACGGATGACTTTGACCTTTGACTTCTGCCGGCCAGTCACTTAAGATCAAGGATGGTCTCAATCCTGGTTCCCTGATGACCGAGTTTATCACATGTTCAGTGGTGGGTCTGTAATAGCTGGCGCGTATACTTTTCATGCAGACCACTGTAGCATGTTTGCCTGCATGGGCTCAGTGGAAGGTGCATGTGGGAATGCTAACACCTTGGTTGAGCTAAGGACTGTCTTTGCAAAACCTCATTTCCCTGGGGTGAAGCCTTAATTGTTGGGCAATTGTTAACCAACTTTTGTTTACCAGTGTTTACCAGAGTGGTTGAAATGAAGGAGAAAAAAAAAAAACAATAAGCTGTAACGGAACTGTAAGGGTAATGTTTAATGTTGTATCCTTAGGTAAAGTTCTCTTTAGAAACAGACCATTACTCAACCTGATGTTTCTATAGTAACATGTGCCTGTGTTAGGTCCATAATATCTCGTCAGCGTTTCCTGCTTCTTATCCACCTTTTTGTTGATGTGATCTAACTGACTTTTTGCACCCTTCAACCTGACACTTTTTTTAAAGAGTGGTGTATATGTAATTATTAGTTTTATGTGTGTCTGATTGTCTGTCCTATACCAGACCTTCTCCTCAAGCTGGGGTCACTATATGTGGAAATTAACAGGCTTTTGTCTTTGCTAGCAGTGTTGATTTGGAGTAATGGGAGAGGAAAAGTTTTATGAATTTTTTTTTTTACTGCAGGTTTGTATCCACTGAAAGAAAATTAATAAATTTCACAATTTGCACAAATTTGCGTGTTTTTAATTGTCTATGCTCAAGTTGCTACTCCTGCATAACTGCACTAGATAATTCAGTTTTGAGGAATCGTTTACTTCTACCGACATAGTCTACATGACTGTTTCCTTTTGGTGTAAGTCATTGAACCAGGTTTGTCTCTTTTAGACTAACCAATGAATCACTGAAGACTGGCTTAAGTTGTAGGCAACCTGTCATTTGGGAGTTTTAAGTTGCAGAATTGCATACTTGTTTGTCAATGAATTTTAGTTTTTGACCAGATGATCCAGGCTATCTGTTTTACTGTTAACTTTATCCACTCTTTGGATGTGGCCTAATTTTCAGAAGGTCTATAATTGAGGGATCCAAACATTTTAATGTTTTGAGATTTATTAGTCTTGTTTCCTAATGTACACTATCTATCCTATTTGTGTTTTTAGATTATAGTGTACGGGAAGCCGTTCAATGTCTCATGGACTATAATAATATAATTTATAGGATTATTGGTAACTCCGTCCTTGGCCTCGCTAGATGTATTTTTTTATTTTAATCCAGTAGGTGGCAGAAATTACATGTGAACTATCTACAACACTACCCAAGTACTCCACAACAAAATACCAGAGGAAGAATTCTGTCCCGTTGAAATTGCGTCAATCACCTGACGACAACAAAACATGGAGGAATATGCCCGTGAACCTTGGTGAAGTACAACCACAAAATTTTAGTTTAGACAGTCCTGTTCCTGTAGTGGAACCGGTTCTTGCGTATTTGTGCTGCTGTGTGTACATTTTAAGCTTTTCACCATCGCAATCAGTCATCTCTGCTTTAGCCAAGTTAGCTGAATAGATGCAGCTTAGCTCTAGCTAGCTGTCATTGTTTGCTATAACTTTAGATACTGTGCTAGCTTGCAACAGTTTTATGTTGCGGGTCGATTCGCAGGAGACATTACTTCTAGCTGGATATATTGTGACCGTAGGCTTGATCTTTGTTATATTTTTATATTATTACATTATTTTGTCTTATATTCAGCAGCATTAACAAACAGCTGTTGTATTTGAAACTGGCATAACAGCAAGACTGAACATGGCAGCTTATGTTTGAAGCCATTGACACTGTAGCTCTGCTGCATTGCTAAGTAGACGGTAGTTAAGAGAACGTAAACAGCGAGAGAAAACCTGCCAGTCAGAGAGCATATGTACACACATTTAGAGATTTACGAGGTTTAAATACATATGAACACGAAGCCGACTGTGAAATCTATCAGTAGTTAAACATTAATGTTTCGTTTTCTCATCCTTTGAATTTCTCAACTTCCTACTGTTCAGTCCCTGGAGGATAGTGGACGATTGTGGGGGGGCCTTCACAATGGGGGCCATCGGTGGTGGGGTCTTCCAGTCCGTCAAAGGGTTTCGAAATGCCCCAGTGGTAAATGCTGTTGCCATACAAAGGGATTTTGGGCATCTATAATCTGTGCCTTAGGGTAATTAAAATATGGTTTATACTGATAATCTCTTTATTCAGGGTGTTCGCCATAGACTGAAAGGGAGTGCAAACGCTGTCAGAATAAGAGCACCGCAGATTGGAGGTGAGTACTCAGATGCTCTCCTCCTAGAGACACAGTCTTGCTAATACACCACTGTGGCACTTCCAAGTATACCAGTACTATTCCAGGCAACTCTGGTATCTATTTTTAGCTATGGCTCAGTTCTTGAGTGACATTGAGGCATTAAGCTAGGCAAAGGTGTCCGTAGGCAAAGTGTCTTCTCATTGCTGGAGGGATAACTGGTGACTTTGTGATACATTTGATCTTGACAGAAGAGAAAAATTCAATGAGAGTGAAATGGATTTTAGTTTTTTTTTACATGCTTATGTCCTTCAAATATTTGTTGTCTTGATATTGTCTGCTCTGATTTTGTATGTTATCCCTGAAGTAAATGCTGAAACATTCCACAGGCAGCTTTGCTGTGTGGGGCGGTCTGTTCTCCACTATAGACTGTAGCTTGGTGCGCCTGCGTGGCAAAGAGGATCCTTGGAACTCCATCACTAGTGGAGCCATGACCGGAGCAATCCTGGCTGCTCGCAGTGAGTGAAATGGCTCTTATTTAGGATTTTACCCTAAAAGTGCAACATGTAGTTTTTTTTAGTAGGGAAAAATAAACCTCAACTCACAGTAATTACATAATTCTGAAAGATTCTTCAATGGCATGAAAATGTCAACAAATTAAACCAACAGCTTGAAACCGACTAACAATGTAAAAAAAAAAATACATTAGTAAAATAATACGAAATGCATGTGTCTTAAATTAAATGCGGTTGGATGAGCGTATTGTTCCTTATATTAGAAGACCTTGTCCTTAGTCTGTGGACTCTGCTGATCTGAACTGTCCCCCTTCAGGTGGCCCCTTAGCCATGATGGGTTCAGCAATGATGGGGGGTATTCTGTTGGCCCTCATTGAGGGATTTGGCATCATGCTCACCAGATACACAGCACAGCAGTTTCAGAACCGTAAGTGATAGATTAGTACTCGATGCAGGCAGTGTGAAGGGAGAGTGTGTTTGTTAAGATGTATTTGAAGAGTTTGTGTGCAGTCTCTGTAATGTAAATAAGAGTTCAAATTCACCCTTCAGGATGATTGGTTTGGTAGGCTAACAAGCTACCAAAGGATGCTAACAAGCCATTAGGCCACATCTGTGAAATACCTAGTGGAAATTGTGTGTGCTTTGCGCGTTGGTGTCTCAAATACTCTTTTTTTTTTTTTTTTTTTCTCCCTCTCTCTGTGTCTCTGTCGCTCTCCCTTTCTCTCGCTCTCTCTCTCTCTCCAGCGAGTCCTTTTGTGGATGACCCAAGTCAGCTTCCACCAAAAGATGGAGATCAGGGACAAGATGGCCGTGGTTATGGACAGTATCACTGAAACCGGTTGGAGGCCACTGTGTGGGCCGACCGCTAGACGAGAGAGTGAGAGGGGGCTGTTAGACTCATAGATCTTCCACTCGAATGGTAATGCCATCCCTAGGAGCTTTGGAGGAACTTACATCCCCCTCAATCTGGACTAGTTTTCAATGTGGTTCTTATCACTCAGGGGTAAAATGCAAACATTGATAGTGTTTGTTCTGACCTGGATGGTGGAGTTTGGGGTAATACCAGCACTTTAATGAATGGACTCTTTCCCAATATCAATATTTCCCAATATCACCTACAACATACATACAGCATACTTTCAATATCAATATTGCTTCTATAATCCTTGTGGTCAGATCAGAAGTATTTTGTCGGCCATTGTAACTTGTCATCCCCATGTTAGACATTGGTGCACAAATGAATGAGGATACAGGGAATCATAAAATAATGCTGTGATGGCTATTGAATAAATACCTCTAGCAAGTCAGGGCAGCTTTACACTCTTCGACTGCGTTTATACAGTGTAACTGTGTTATAAAGGTCCACATGTTTTGCCACTTTCTAGTATGTTTGACAAATACCATGTACTGTATCTCATGATTTTGACATATAACAAAGGGAAGCCCAACATACACCTCTGCTGCATACGGACGGTGGGAAATATCCATTGTATGACCAGTGTTTACCAGTCCTATGGCCCCACAGTGTTTGCTCTGAAACAATGGTGCCTCTTCAGTATTGCATTGGCACTCTTTCTTTTGAAATGGCACATTGACACAGTCCTTTGAGTCAGACCAAAGTTATATTTATTATATATAAATACATATATATATATATGTAAATAATATATATATATATATATATATATATATATTTACAGAGGCCATTCACTAGAGTGAGAGGGCCACATGTAACCTGTGCAAAGCTGTCTGCCTCTGGCAAACTCCTTCAGAGGTTGGTCTCTGGGTAATCTTTGGATATTTCTTTCCCTTTTCAATGTTGTGGAAACTAGATCGGGAATGTATTCCAGCCTTTGAATATAATCTATATTATAACAGGCTGCAATCTTTCCATGTTCGGTTATCACTGTCTTGTCTGCGATGCTTTTACATTTGTCATAAATGTTCGGCAAACCGCTCTACTTCTGTGTGACCACCGCAGATTTGTGGCCCTGAACGTTGCTTTTTTACATCATATTCTAAGTTTTCTCTTACCCCAATTTTCAACTATTGCTACATTTCCACATTTCGGGACAGTTAGTATCTCCCAGAAGGCACTTACCTTTCTCTTCCTTCCTCATCGGTGTTGCTCATATTGACCAAGAACTGATGGGTTTGGGGAGAAAGGAAAATTAATTGAATCGTATTTATGAGAATGCACATTAGTAGTTTTGATGATTATTTATTGAAGGTGCATTTAAACTGATACATGTTTGTAATGAGTAAATAAAGTATTTTATTGTTCACTGAGTTATTTGTTTATTTTAATCCGTTTTAGTTCTGAAAATGTCTCCATGGCAGGCCCGTTATAAAATGTGTTATCTAAAAGGGTGACAGATATCCTGAATCTAGTTCTTTGTAGACCGCTCAGCTGACGGTCCCTTTAACCGTGAACATTGGAGAACATGTGATGCATTCTGGATGTTGACGTTTTACATTCTGCCAGCGAAAATGGACGTGCAGCCTCCGCCTTTAAGAACCCTGGACGATTTTGTCTTGAGCTCTGCTCGTTTCTCTTTCCCAGATGTTCGTAATTTGGAGCGATGGAATAACCGAATAATCAACAACTTGCTGTATTACCAGACTAACTATTTCGTCTCTTTTCTGGGATTCCTTGTGCTTATCGGGTGAGGCAATCATGACGTGCTGGCATTCAACATTTTAGCTAGTGAAAGCTATGCAATGTTATGA
This sequence comes from Clupea harengus, assembly GCF_900700415.2. Lineage (NCBI taxonomy): Eukaryota > Metazoa > Chordata > Actinopteri > Clupeiformes > Clupeidae > Clupea > Clupea harengus. The sequence goes on from NC_045155.1 coordinate 30,349,303, forward strand.
GTTATGATACGTGGAGGCTACTGTTTCACTTTAATGATTTTCATTTGTGTTAGAAAATAAATGTCTAGAAAGAAAGACGTTTGTTCTGTTCTGTTACGGAGTGTAACCAGAGAAATGACACATAATAGCTGTAACGAAATACACGAGTGGCTTGCTCATTCAATACATTGTGCTTGTTCTGTTAGGGAGAGTAACCAGAGAAATTAGTACACAATAGGACTGTAATTAAATATATGAGTAGCTTGCTCACTGAATAAAATGTACTATGGGCCGTTTCATTTATATGATAGCTAACCATGACATTGACCTATGTATCTCATTGCTGGATGATGTAATTAGTTTATTACCGGCCCGTTTATCGAAAGGCTACTAGATAATTGAAGGGTAGGATAAGTTCTATCCAAAAGCGAAAGAATTGCTAAGCTACAGTGACGTATGTACTGCTGACAGTTTGGCTACTTTTTTCTTTTGTTACATTTTCATTTAGTAACTATTATAAATTAATATCTATTTTAAGATTAGGATACTAATTTAGAGATAGGCCTGGTGCACACTTTAACGTTTTTTTTTATTAGCTGTAAACTACATGATATGACTGTATTATGATGAAACACATTAATGGTGGTGTTAATGGCATGTTATGGGTTGACAATTGTTTTGTATCAGCCCTGATCCTTGCAAGGCCAATGCTGATGTAGAGTCGACCAGTTTGTACATATCTACGTCATGAAATTGATGTGATAACGCCCTTTAAAGGGGACCTCTTATGCACATTTTCAATTTTAATAATTTTATTCAGCGGATCTACTAGAATAGATTTACATGCTTCAGTGATACAAAACACTTTATTTTTCTCATACTGAACATCTCCATTCACCCTCTGTCTAAAAGGCTTTGTTGGAGTTCCTGTCTTTAAGGCCCCCCTCCCCATGAGCCCAGAGTACTCTGATTGGTCAGCTCCGTGGGTAATAACATCGTCATTGGGCAATAAGGATTGTGTTACGAGATTGCGTCATCATGTAACAGAGGAAAACAAGTAGTCCTCACTGCAGACCATGAGATCCAGGGGTGTAGTTGGATAAACATAAAATTAATTGATTGGGAGCTATTTTAATTAGTAAAAACAGTTAATGAAGGAGGATTTACTTGCCTTTTTGTTACATATGTAAATTGTGTTAACTTCAGATATCCAAGGTTGTCAACCCTCCTGCTTTTGGCGTGAGACCCACGCTTTTATGTCCTCTCTCACGCTAGCTTTAAAAAAAAAAATCCATTGACTTCAATGCATCTCACGCCAAAAAATACACTTGTTTTGGTCAATCTTTGTCAGTCTTAACGAATTCTCACGCCCCACAGCCTTGAAAGCTGGCACCCGCTACTACTTCATGCACAGCCTAATTCAAGCTCATCCTCCCACATCACCATAGCGGCACTGGGGGTTGGGTTTCCCTATGTCAACAGGCGTTGCCTTTCTATGTGTGGAGCAGATCATTTTCAGTGTCCGTGTGTTTATACATCCTGACAGACCACCCAAGAACTCTAGAACTGCTTGGGCCACATCCCTTACACAGCCGCAAATTCAAGCCGTTTCCTCTTCATCACAACTCCACTCCTAACCCCCCCCCCCCCCCCACACACACACACACACACACTCCTAACCACCCAATATTTCCTCTGGACTCAGGTATTTCCAGCCGTTCCAGATGTTCCTGGGGGCTACAGTGGTCATACTGCTGTTCCTGGGTTTTGTGTGGGCAGCGGAGAACAAGGCTATCGTCCGGCGTTTCCGCCGAAACCACGCATCTCTGTCCCTGGTAGCCATCTTGGGCTCCAGTTACCTTCTGCTGTCTCTGATTGGCGGGGTGGCTGTGTTCCTCTTCGGCATCGCCTTCCCTATTCTGGGTGTGTATTTATCTCCCCTTGTATGTCTCCTCTTCTAGATCGGTTGTTTAGTAGAGGCTGCAAGCTTTTGTCGCCTCAGGTTTGTATCAGGCAACAGGAGGGAAACTCCAGTTTCGAGAGAGTCAGTGCTCAAGATTTATTTGCTTTTTTTACGATTGAGTCGTTTCTAAAAGGTACCTGATGACTTAAAGCATGTCATTGTAACTGACCTTACTCTTAACACTTGGGAATCTTGGATTCTTTTAGGTAGTCTGATATGCCTTGATGTTTTTGTATATTTCCCCTAACTAAAAACATTGAGGCAAAAGTGGCATGTATAATTATATTCTAGAACACTTCACCAATAATAACATGAGAGTAAAAGAAATGTAGTAAAACATTTTTTATTTAAATCAAATCTAAACATACCCTCACAAAAACCTCAATATTCCCCACAGGGAATAAGAGACTTCTGAGGGTTTTAAGAGGACACTCTGGAATGCCCTGTGCAGTCTTTCAGTGTTTGTGCTGAGACTTTCATAGCCCCTGCTTATCTCAGCAGAAATGTTTCCGCTCAAAAAATGAATTGTGGGCTAAACTTAAAACATAGTAATGTTGACATGAAGCTAAAATCACCAATTCAGGAATATGGACTCCACTGCTGGTTACCTTTTATTTATTTATTTGTAGTAGAAGAAACAGTTGATGTTTTGCGACCTTAACTTAGCCTTAGTTTGTCTTCGCAGTGTTGCGTATTCCCTTGAGTAATGCCTTTCTCTCTCTGATGTGTGTCTTCCTCCCAGTGATTCTGATCCATGCCTCTCTGCGTCTGCGCAGCCTGAAGAACAAGCTGGAGAATAAGCTGGAGAGCATCGGCCTCAAGAGGACTCCCATGGGTCTGCTGCTGGAGGCTCTGGGGCTGGAGCAAGAGGCTGGCTCTTAAGGCCCAACCGCAAATATACCCCTGTGCACTTCATTTCATTCACAGAAGTCATTGAGGTCACAAAGATCCACGGTATTAATGGGGCCAATTGGGTAACTATACATCAAGTGTGTGTGTGTTTAATTTAAAAAAAAAAAGTAGCACACATTTCACTATAAAATATCAACCTAGATAGAAGTTGACTAACGACCAGATATGACTCAGATCTGGGCCTTATCCAGGCTCTTCTGTTGTCCTTGAATGACCTTTAACTGATGACCTGCTGGTGATCCATTTGCCACCAGTGTGCAGACTTTAGACCTTTGTGACTTCTGTGATTTTAGCATTTTTTTTCAGTATAAGCAGCGAGCTTAGGGGAAGTGGAAAGCGGGGCCTTTAACGACGGAGACTTGGAGAGATGTAATGGTGTTGTTTGGGAACAGACTCCAGGCAGGGGGAACCAAAAGGGCAATGGGTGGGGGGGTCAGGAAACAAGGGGGAAGCCAAACAGAACAATGTGTGTGTGAAAAAGAGAGCAAGAGTGTGTGTGTGTGTGTGCGCGCATGTGTGTATGTGTGTGAGAAAGTTTGTATGTGAGGCTGATTGTGTGTGTGTGTGAGACAGAGAGAGAGACATTGTGGGGGAGTTTATTGCGTATGTCTGCATTTACTGATGTTTTTACTGACCGACAGGAAGTATGATGAATTAATTTCGCTTCTTTGTTTTTGGACAGAACATTTGCACACTCTAACAAATGCAAGGCACAAGCCAGGTCAGTTCACTCCAGGACCAATAAGAATGACACATGGTTGCCATAGAAATCTGTTGAAGGAAAGCCAATCAGAGATGTCAAATTCCTTTAATTCTCATTCACTGTTCATCAACAGTGTTACATAATACCATGGACAAACTAAATACAGGAAATGAATTATACTATCATTGTTATTCATAGAGAAGTCCCATACACGACTGTAGCCTGAAGTGTCTTAATTTATATGAACCACATGGAGTGATTGTACATGTTGGTGTTCATTTAATGAAGTTCTTTCAACAGATTACACAGTAATCAGGCAGTTGTTTATATTTTATTTATGATTAGGGGATGTGTTCAGATGTGTTTAAGGAGTTTTATAGCTGGCCGATGTGTCTCGGCAGTAGATTCCAATAACTTGACCCCATGAGTGGTTTGTCCATGAATGTGCAGGATGGAAACATTTTGCCTCAATGTTATGAAGAATTTTAGTTGCAGTAGGCAACAAAGTGCCATTTCTGTTCTAAGTTAAATTTCATGAAGGATGTTTACCCTGTATAAAATCAGGATTTTGCATTTGTGTGTTTTGCATTTGTGTGGCGAGCCAGGAGCCTTTTTGTGTAAAACGTTGTTTTGACCATTTTGTATCGCTGTTCTTGAATTTGATCTGCATGTGGCCTTCAGTTTATTGTTCAGTGTGTTGGAATATATTGTTAAGAAACTCAACTTTCGCACAGAAAGTATGAATTATAAAAACATGTCATGATTACTTATGAACCTTTGTTTGTTTTATGTGCCTCATGTTTACATTGTTTTAATATAATTTCTTTGAAACTTAGGAGGAAAGGAAATGTATTCTAGTAGTGGCAACTCCTGTTTTTTGCAAAGGCAGTTGTAAATAAACGCATTTTTCATGTATCACCGCATAGGGGCGCAAGTGACAACCACATTTATTTGTATGGGCATGAGACTGAGTACTAAATACAATTATTTTTAAACTGACAGGGATTTTAGAGTAGACGTAGGCTTTGGCTACGGACTGACATAAGCAACAAAGGTAGAGCTAAGCATACCCCACATAAAAGGAAAAATCGATTCTTGACACAACTGTTGAAAGTCGGCAGGATGGTATAGGTACGCATACTACCCAAACAGTTTGTTTAGTTAACTGTATTACAATACTTTTTGCAAGCTAATTAGGAGAAAGCATGCACCTTAAACAGACAACAGAGTTTTTGTTGTTGTTATAAGTATCCAACTGCACCTTGCATTTGCAACGATACCGTTACATTCGGTATTCGGCATTACATGGAGCCTACCTGTGCTTTTGACTCGAATCACGGACAGGAAATCTCCGACCGTCCTTTCTCCACCCTTAAAGAGGTTTCAAGATGGTCATCCCTTTTAACCGGCTCAATCTGACTAATCCCAAATGCAAAGCTTTCAACAGTGAATAGGCTTCCGAGGACACCGAGTAGACACATATTCACATTTAGCCTACTTATGCTGGTTTAATGTGCAATTTTGGCGTAATTAAGAGAGTGACAGTCTTTGCAGCACATTCGCACATAGCTTCTGGTTTGGAAATCGAAGGAAGCTGAAAGAGACGTGATTTGCATGTTCTTCCTCGGTAGATCAACTACTGGACAACCGTAGAGGAAAATGCTTCTTCACATGTGAAGGTGGAAAGCAGTCGGCCTGGTGCATGGTTCGTGTTAAATTGCCAATTGTCGGAAACCGACAGAAGTGGACAACAGACAAACTTTTATGACTGGCAGCTGAGACAGCGGCGTGGTGCTGAAGAGAAATGGCTTCCAAAGGTAAGATTCATCAGAAGTGTTGTGCTTCGCCAAATGTAATACATTCTGAATACTACATGCAGTTATTCAAACGTGTTATACATTCTAAACTGTGAAATATAGAAGATAAAAGTGTCATTGGATGCTGTTGCACAATAGCCCACAGTAAAGGCAGAGGCCCGGAGTCTTCTATTGGCATTGAGTTTGCATTAATAATTGACATACAGAATACTGCATGACAGAAATGTCTTTATCATAGTTATTATATTATGTCCTCAGATCAGCTGAGGTTACCTGAGAACACAATTTAACCTGGCATTATTTGGCCCCCAAAAAAGCCCCAAATGCTCACAGTACATCATATTTGTATAGTTTAACAGGCTAAAGTGAACACTTAAAACATTTTGCATTCATGATCTTGTGTTTCTTTTTCATTGCTAAAATTATGTGCATAGATCTACAGGATAAGCCATAGGGTGCTATTCCAGAATATTCTGGCAGTGTCCACATGGTAGTGTCCTTATGAGACCTTGCCATTGGTTAGTGGTGAGATTACTCCTCCTATTGGCTGTGAGAGTCGTACCTGTCACCTGCTGAGTCCTTCTGGCTGTAGTCTGTGTTTGAAGAACTAGGTCACATTGGGCCTATCCAACATGACACCTTTCTACGTCAGGATGACACCTTAAGACTCAAACTCTGCCCATATGGCTGACCAATTATGCAGCGCATTGCATGTCTACAATAGTTCTGCCTACAAGCTAAGCTTCTTGAAATGTGGAAATGGTCGGTAATGATTAAAACGTGTTGCTAGAGCAGCTGGTTGCTACAGGGATTCGCAATGGTGCTTTTTGGACCTCCATGCCCCTCCACACCTACCACCATCTGTTCTGCACGTTTCCCATCTTCTCTTGCTGTGTATACCTGACTGAACTCATCAGTGGTATTCTTGATTAGCTGGGCACACCTGAATTAGTAAATCAAGTGCCACCCCAAGCACAATAGCCCAAATACTGATTCCACTTGATCCTCCAGGATGCTATCATCTTACATAAGTGCAGGTACAAGATACCTGTAGCACATTCTGGCACATTTTAGTAATCAGCCTTGTGTATCAATCGTTTTGGCGATGTGGTTGCAGTCTTCTGGACTGTACAGAACCAGGGATGAAACCCAACTTAGTATGCATTTCTGATAACATATACTGTATGGCCATTGCAAATGTAATAGTGTATAGTACTCGATCAACCACAGAAATGGTAATATCTTGCAGGGCAATTAAACGGGGCACGAGGCACAAGGTTTTAAGTGAATGTTTAGTTTACTGCACAACTTTTTGGTAGTACAGCATAAGTATCTCCAATGTGTTAGGTTTTTCTTCTATGTAACTTCCATCACAATCACATAGTGTTCTTCTTAAATTGTATTATTATTATTATTATTATTATTATTATTATTATCTCTTTTTAAGCGGTATTATAAACTTAAATGTGTTGTTTTGAGCTGTAAACTCAATTCAATGACTATACTGTGATGAGACACATCAATGCTGGTGTTGAAACTAGACATAGACAACATTACCATTTTTATGAAAATCAGCATTTTATGGATTGAAAGTGGCTCATCATGCCATCTACTGTTTAAAATCATCCTGAACCTCGCAAGGCCGGTGCTGACATAGAATCAACCGTTTGAGGCTTGGCGGTCCCTTGGAGACCCAGATAGGCCAACGACTACAGCCACTCCAGGCTCTCCTCAATCCCCCTATCGTGGGCAAACATGTTTGAAACATTAGTCCAAACCATGTGGAAATATCACAGAAGGAAATATAACTAACTCTATAGGAAAGAGATACGAGAGAGCGTACCTGAAGCAATGGAATATAACAATAGAACACAATAGGACGGACAAAAGTAAATCAGAGCAGTAAGACCTAAACGGATTTGCAAAAAAAGCGATTTTAACAGTTTTTCAAACAACATACGAACATAGTCTGAAATGGATTTGAAAAAAGAAATCGTAAGCATTTGGATATGCAGAATCAGATTTTGACTGACAGTCTGAACATAGCCTTAGTTAAGTTTCAGTATAGAGGTGGTGGTGCACCCCAATGTTAGGTTGTTGGGTGTGATTACTTGCATGTGATATCAGTAGTTTGACCACTATGGGAAGACCCCCAGCAATAGCACAAGGACTCTGACATCTTGATTTTGATTATAACACGGTTAGAAGAAATTTATTTTATTCTATCATAATTTATATTGTAAAAGTACAATGGTGTGTACTAATCATAATAACATAGACACCAACCATCGTGATAGCAAGTGACAGGATTCTGGTATCTGACATAACACATTTATGACATGGTTATGTTAGTTTTATGACAGAGGGTTCAAGGAAAGTGTTTGGGGTTTGTATCCCTTTGGATACTGTCAGGTTTTCACTTTCTTTACATGCATCCATTTTGTGGTTGCTTACATTCAATGTGCTTCCAGCAGCGTACATATATACATTTTTATCTCTATGTCTGCCCCCTGGATATCAAACCTGAGGCCATTGTTTACACCTTTCTCCACCCGTTGAGTTTCACACGCTCTTTATGTTATGAACCAACTAATAGACTACGTTGGGCAGTTCCTCTGATGTCTGTTCCTCTGATGTCTGTGACCCTGATGTCTGTGACCCTGTCTGTCTTGTCTGTTCCTCTGATGTCTGTGACCCTGATGTCTGTGACCCTGATGTCTGTGACCCTGTCTGTCTTGTCTGTTCCTCTGATGTCTGTGACCCTGTCTGTCTTGTCTGTTCCACTGATGTCTGTGACCCTGATGTCTGTGACCCTGTCTGTCTTGTCTGTTCCTCTGATGTCTGTGACCCTGATGTCTGTGACCCTGATGTCTGTGACCCTGTCTGTCTTGTCTGTTCCTCTGATGTCTGTGACCCTGTCTGTCTTGTCTGTTCCTCTGATGTCTGTGACCCTGATGTCTGTGACCCTGTCTGTCTTGTCTGTTCCTCTGATGTCTGTTCCTCTGATGTCTGTGACCCTGTCTGTCTTGTCTGTTCCTCTGATGTCTGTGACCCTGATGTCTGTGACCCTGATGTCTGTGACCCTGTCTGTCTTGTCTGTTCCTCTGATGTCTGTGACCCTGATGTCTGTGACCCTGATGTCTGTTCCTCTGATGTCTGTGACCCTGTCTGTCTTGTCTGTTCCTCTGATGTCTGTGACCCTGTCTGTCTTGTCTGTTCCTCTGATGTCTGTTCCTCTGATGTCTGTGACCCTGATGTCTTTGACCCTGTCTGTCTTGTCTGTTCCTCTGATGTCTGTTCCTCTGATGTCTGTGACCCTGATGTCTGTGACCCTGTCTGTCTTGTCTGTTCCTCTGATGTCTGTGACCCTGTCTGTCTTGTCTGTTCCTCTGATGTCTGTGACCCTGATGTCTGTCTTGTCTGTTCCTCTGATGTCTGTTCCTCTGATGTCTGTGACCCTGATGTCTGTGACCCTGTCTGCCTTGTCTGTTCCTCTGATGTCTGTGACCCTGATGTCTGTGACCCTGATGTCTGTTCCTCTGATGTCTGTGACCCTGATGTCTGTGACCCTGATGTCTGTGACCCTGTCTGTCTTGTCTGTTCCTCTGATGTCTGTGACCCTGTCTGTCTTGTCTGTTCCTCTGATGTATGTGACCCTGATGTCTGTTCCTCTGATGTCTGTGACCCTGTCTGTCTTGTCTGTTCCTCCGATGTCTGTGACCCTGTCTGTCTTGTCTGTTCCTCTGATGTCTGTGACCCTGTCTGTCTTGTCTGTTCCTCTGATGTCTGTGACCCTGATGTCTGTTCCTCTGATGTCTGTGACCCTGTCTGTCTTGTCTGTTCCTCCGATGTCTGTGACCCTGTCTGTCTTGTCTGTTCCTCTGATGTCTGTGACCCTGTCTGTCTTGTCTGTTCCTCTGATGTCTGTTCCTCTGATGTCTGTGACCCTGATGTCTGTGACCCTGATGTCTGTGACCCTGATGTCTGTGACCCTGTCTGTCTTGTCTCTACAGAGGGAGGCGATGTGGCCGCTGTTGGGGCGGGCGACCCCGGCGCCGGTGCCGCGGCTGGAGGGCGCAAGAGGGCTGGGGGCGCCAAGAAGCAGATGCAGGCCAACAAGTCGGCCATGCGCGCCCCTCGAGCCCTCTGCTGTCTGACGCTGAGCAACCCCATACGCATGGCAGCGCTCGCCCTCGTCGAGTGGAAATATCCTTTCGCGCTGTCACTGTCACAGGGCTGGGGAAACAGGGTTTATTATTGTGCTATTTGGTTTATTTCTTAACACTCATGGATGCATGGATTTGTGAAATATATACTGTATGTACACACAAATACACACATACATACAAAGACACATTCTTATAAATACACACACAGATAGATAGATAGGCCAACAGAGACAGACAGGCTGACTGACTGATTGATTGACTGATTGATTGATTGACTGATTGACTGATTGACTGATTGATTGATTGATTGATTGGTTGGTTGATTGGTTGATTGATTGATTGATTGATTGATTGATTGGTTGATTGGTTGATGGATTAATTGATCCTCTCCTTTACTTAATGTTTTTATCTGTTGATGCTATAGCCCATGCTGTCACATTTGCCTTAACTCACATCCCCCACGCCTTTCGACATATTCATCCTACTGGCCATTTTTGCCAACTGTGTTGCTTTGGGGGTGTCCAAACCGTTTCCCGAAGAGGATTCAAATGGCACAAACCACACCTTGGTAAGAATCAATACACTTGAGATTTTTCTAAATATTGTCTAAGGCCAATATAACTGATTTTTCTTTTGAGCCACAGCAAGTCAAGAAAAGGTATGGTCAGGTGTAGCTGTCAAGAACAGTGTTGTATCAAATAGTGCCACTGCAGCCTTTGCTAAGCCATGAGTGCATTAAAACTGTGTCACTCTGGCAACATCCAGGCGAGGTCAAGAGAGAGGCAGGGAGAGGAGACACAGACAGGGGTTGCAGAACCAGAACGTTTCTCGTCGCCAGTTAGGCTACAGTTATGTGTCAACTCTACATCTGAAACATGTGAGCTGCGTCTGAAGAGACGCAGCTCACATAAATTCTGATTGAAAGGGGCAGAGACTAGAAAATGAATAAATATTCATAAATATTACACCTCTAGACTTTTCTCAGAGTAATTATATGATATGGCATCTCCAGTCCAGTGGAGACCTTGTGGAGTGGAGATCATATGATGCCATACCAGTAATGAGTAGGGGTTGGCTACCATGTTGAAATTCAGTTTGGACGTTTATTTATGATATGGCATCTCCAGTCCTCAAGCCTCAGTCATCTGTGTATATTCCTGGCAATGAGAACATGAACATGAACATGAACATGAACATAAACATAAACATAAACATAAACATAAACATAAACATAAACATAAACATAAACAGGAACATAAACATAAACATGAACATGAACATGAGACTTACTTACATGAGAACACTGCGCCATTTATCACCTTGACAAGGAGGTAGGACTTAACCATGTGTGATTGAACTAATCAATTTGAACAATTGAACACCGTCATTTTCATATACATACCTTGATTTTTATATTAATCAAACACATCTAGTTCGGTTATATGTCACTACTGGAGATGAGTAGATTTTACAATGGAAGTCGTTGAATAACTGTTGAAAACATTTTTTTTTTTGTACTCAAAAAATACAAAATACAAATGCAAAAAAAGTATTAACCCACAAGTATATTTCTTTGTGGAATATTTTTAAATACCTTGCCTAAAAATTACTAAATTACTACAATTACTAAAAACACTATAAGTGTTTTCTGAAGAGACACAGCTCACATAAATTCTGATTGAAAGGGGCAGAGACTAGAAAATGAATAAATATTCATAAATATTATAGTGCTAATTTAAAATAAAACTTTGCCATTTAGAAAAGAAAGTTCTGCTTGTCATTTCAACACAGCCATAGTGTTAACGAACGAGGAAAAGTGGTTCTTTACAGATGACCTCTGAACCAGATCAAGACCTCCTGTTTGACCATCTGTTCTGGTTCAGAGTCAGTTCACCTCTCCTCCTTATGGAGTGGGAAGATCAGACGTCTCCAGCAGGGCCGACCTGTGTGCTGTCGATGTCTGAAGGAGTGATATGCAGGCAGCGGGAGAGGTGCTAAGCTAACATCGCTAAGCTTGTTGTAGGATTGTGTAATTGATCAGGTCAAGAGAGAGGCAGGGAGAGGAGACACAGACAGGGGTTGCAGAACCAGAACGTTTCTCGTCGCCAGTTAGGCTACAATTCTGTGTCAACTCTTCATCTGCAATTGGTTTCACTCAAAACCAGGCTCCGTCTTTGTATGTGTGTGTGTGTGTGTGTGTGTGTGTGTGTGTGTGTGTGTGTGTGTGTGTGTGTTTGTATGTGTGTGTGTGTGTGTTGGAGTTCAGCATTCTCCTCTCCCATCTGTTATGTTGAGGTACAGAGTGCTGGCTATTGGCTAAGTCCCAGGAGGGAATCTCTTTATTGGATTGCTGAGGGG